>NC_142169.1:18003750-18305000 GCF_029865625.1 Vigna umbellata | reverse complement strand
GGCTAGAGTTTAGTCCGATCTTCTTGTGATACACTGCTAAGTATCACCACTTCGGAGTTGTCCAGCAAAGAATTTTGGACCTCCAACATATCTTTGGATCTTTGATGCCTTTGTTTCAGCATTGTAGCTTAATATTTTGTTTTGTTTTAGTGGTCCAACAACTGTGATATTCCACATTTCCGCCCTTCACACTAAGGGGGAGTACGTTTCCAAGACACTGCAAGTCACATATATATGGGTGTAGTCCCTGCAGTTTTGTAGATTTTAGCTACTACTGCTGATCCCGTCACCCATCCATCATTGATGAGGATTTAGTGTAGTCCCTGCAGTTTTGTAGCTCTTAGCTTTCAGCTACTACTGTTGATCCCGTCACCCATCCATCATTGATGAGGATTTAGTGTAGTCCCTGTAGTTTTGTAGCTCTTAGCTTTCAGCTACTATTGTTGATCCCGTTATATTATATCTAACAATGAGATTTGGTAAGGTTTTTGGAAAAATATGTTTATGGGCTATAAGAAAGTTTTAAAATTATCGATTTTAGTAAGAACTCGTGATACCCGAAATTTGGAGTGTTACAAATATAGAATGTGAGGGGTGTGAATAATATTCCCTTATAAGATGATGTTCAAAAAGAAGTGGAGAGATGGATGAAATTTTAAGATAGCATATTACAAAGCCAACTAATAGTTGCAATTCTAATTTTATGGATGATGTCTCATTTTCTGATAATGTTATCTTTCCTCTATATGATATTTTCTCCGTAGTAATTTTTGCCAATTTTTTTGCTATAGTATCATAAATCAAAAGTGACTTATGATCTAAAAATTAGTTTGTGGCTTATGTTAATATGATAAAGAAAAAGTGTTTTTCCTTAAGAAAGATTGTCTAAGTACTCCAAAAAGTGCTTTTCCTGTTTTCCTTTATTTTATTTTACGAGAAGACATGCTTGAAAGCGTTTGTGATTGTGCTATAAGTTTTATTAACATTAAACAAGAAACAAAACTTAAATATACAAACAAATTTTTAATTATTATAACTTTTTTATGGATATGAGTGTCTTCCTAATGTTCTATAAGAAGTTAGGAGTACAATATGTTAGGTAATGAAATAATAAGTTGGTTATGTTCATTGATTTGTCTAAATGAAATAATAAGTTATTTAAGATTACAGGAGTAGAGTATATAGTATTTAGTGTTTAGAGTTTAGGTTCCAGGATTAAGATTCAGTGTTAAGAGTTTTTAGGGGTTTAGAGTTTCAAGTTTGGAGTTCAGGATTTAGTATCATTCCAATTTTAGTTTTTGATTGGCTGATTTTTACTAACAAGTTCCTTCATAGGTGTTTTACTAACTTGCTAAGTAGTTTTGATATTGGTTTAGTTTCTAACTTGGTTCTGTTTTGCAAGTGTGGTAGAGGTAAGTTGATTTGATTTAATTTTACTTTGTTTTGTTGATTTTTATCTTTTAAAATGTTTGATTTGTTGATTGTAGTTTGCATATTTAGTTTTTTTAGTAGTTAAATTGTTTTGTTATTTCTTAGTTTTATTCTCGTATTCATATGCACTTTTAAATTTCTTTGTTATTTTTATTGTTTAGTCTCCATTTTAAACTTGTGTAGCTAGTGTTTTTTAATGTTTTAAATAAATTTTAGTTTTATTTTAAGAGTAGTTTTGAATCTTTGTTTTTTCGGTAATTGTTTCAAATTTAATAGTGAGATTCTTAGTTAATTGTTATTTTTAGATATGACTCTTTTTATAACTTTGTTTTAAGGATTTAAATATAACTCATAAAGATCTTATATTTCACGACCAACTTATTGACTGAGAAAAGTCCTGGTGCTTGCACACACATAAATCTCCACACTAGTAGGATACTCATGGAACTAGTAAGATATTATCCGCTTTGGGCCAAACTCTCACAAATTTGCTTTTGGTACCACTCCAAAAGGTCTCTTACCAATGGAGGTATCTTATGTGTATATAAATTCATGTCCATCTCTTATTTTATCTTATGTGGGACTTTGTTTGTACCCAACATAATGTGGAAGGGACTCACCCTTGAGGAGGA
Organism: Vigna umbellata; assembly: GCF_029865625.1. Taxonomy (NCBI): domain Eukaryota; kingdom Viridiplantae; phylum Streptophyta; class Magnoliopsida; order Fabales; family Fabaceae; genus Vigna; species Vigna umbellata. The sequence goes on along the minus strand of NC_142169.1, from coordinate 18,302,937 downwards.
GATTGTTGGGAATCCAAGTGTGAGTCCAAGTCCCACATTGGATCGAAATGAGAAAGTAGAACACTATATAAAGATGAAAGACCCATTAACCCATTGTTTAAGGTTTTGGTAAAGAGTGTTGTCGATCCCTTACATAGTTGGCTCAGATGGTATTGGTGTTTGTGTAACCCACAGGGAACCTCCTCCTCGATAGACCCAACAATGGTATAACCTAGAAGAACTTCCTCCTCGATAACCCAATATATATATATATATATTAAATACGCTTACAAATCGAGTTGTGATGAATTTGTTTTCTTGAAAGCTGTACATGGATGGTGAATCATGATACGCAATGTCACTATACTCACTGGTCATTCAAATGCATTATTATATAGGTCATCATCACGTTATGATTTTAGAAAGATGTTTTCTTTCTTTATTTTTTCTTTTCAGTTATACTTTACTCAAACTAAATTAAAACGGATGCATAAATATTGTCTCTGTCATGAAAGGATGTGAATATAACGCTGAAGTGTAGTGTTCAAACACTCCACCCACGATTGGTCACAATTATACGAATACTTTACAAAGCCTTTTTTAAGTTAGGTTTTTTTTGACTCATTATTATAAAATTTATAAAAGCATACTACTACAAAATTTCAAAATCAACTAATAAATTCAATCCATTCTAATACTATATAAAAAATTTCGAATTTTTTTTATAAAGGTATGATTTTTTTTTTATTTTTTTAACAAATAAATACTTGTACATCTACTTAGGCAACAATAATAGAATTTCCTATTGAACATTAATAATAAAGTAGATTAAGTTGATTCTAATATAAAAAGAAAATATAAAAGCTGAAAAATTATATTATAATTTTTTTAATATAATAAATATTTGTGTTAATATCCAATTAGTATCGATTATGATAAATATTAAAAGTAATAAAGTGGGTGTTAGTTTATTTGACACTAATAAAAATAATATGATAATTATATATATATATATATATATATATATATATATATATATATTAATAAAAATAAGGTTAGTGCAATGAATATAAACTATATATTACTTTTAATTTAAATACTCATATTTAAAGACAAATCTTGTCATTTATTATTTTGTTTTCAAACATTGTATATAAATATAATTAAATTTATCTTTTTTATTGACATTTATAAATCTCTCCACCCTTATCTCTTTCATACATATTAATCTCTTTCACTCATATTCATCTTCTTTATTCACACTTGTCCACTCATCTCCTTTATACACATTTTTTACTTATATCTTTCATTCACATTTGTCTCCTTCATCCACTATAATTTTTTTTTCTATTTTTTCGTTTACATTTTATTTTTGTAAACATAAAGACATTGTATGGGAATTTTTTTAAAGTTAATGTCATTAACGTCGATTTTTGCTCGTTAACTATTCTTTTTAGTGACTCGGCCTTATCCAACCAAAATCTAGAACTAAGAGCACACTCTTATACAATATGTGAAACAAATGGAAAGAGTAAAATATTTGTGTAAAAGAGAAGATATAATAAATGAGATTTGAATAGTTAACAATATTCGTATATAAAAGACTTTGCATTTTAAAGCTAATAATAAAACTTTATCTAACATAATGGGAGGGGTTTAGGTTGATTGTAGATCACTTATAATTTGTCTCTTTAATAAGTTTTGAAAGAAAATAATGAAGAATGATTGAAAATTAAATAATATAATAAAATATTTTCAAGAAAATGCTAGAAATCATAGAATACATGTTTACACTCAAACTTTATGATATAAATAAAATAGTGACTCACCACTTGTAACCTAATTCATAAGAATGTAGAGTTTATTATTTTCTCAAGGAGACACATATAAATGAAATGTTTTCAAACAAGAAACAAATAAGAGAATACTAATGTTAATTTGGAATGATATTCTCATTCGTAAACATGATTTAATTTTTTTTTTATTTAATGAGAACATGTTGATAATTAATAATGGTAACACACTTTATGTTGCATTTTTAGGAAGGAGTTATTCACATTTTAAACTCCAAGTGAGTTTGGAGTTTGAATATTGGCGATTGTGTCTAAGGAAATTTATGTCGATGATGTATATTTACAAACTAACATGAAAATGTAATTGTTGTCTATATGAATTAAACATGCTCTAGGTGTTTATTTTAATTTGAATTTTTTATAAGTGTTAGATGCTAGCAGTTATGATAATCATGGTTGAAGTGGAGAAACTTTATAAATTGTATTGAAGAAATTTGATGTTGCAAAAGACAATTTCAATGTTATGGATATGGAGATATCTTCATCATCAAAGCCTAGCCATATTGATTAAAATTAAAAAAGAATTGATTGTTTAGTAAAAAGGGATACACTTTAAAGATTGAAAAGCCCATAGTTAGAGAAATGTTTCAGTGCATGACAAGTAAGCAAACAAGGGCATCCACTAAGAAGCATCATTCCTATATAGCACATATGAGTGATACTAAACAACATTACATGAAGCCACATCACCTCCAAGTGATAATAAACATATTTCATTCTTTGTAACCTATCATCACACATAACCTACTAACCAAAGTAGTCAAGTCTGAGTCATTTTGCCTGGTTACCAAAGCATCATGGCCAAAACATGTCTCCCCTGCTTCCCAAAAAGCCTTACGAGTAAAAACTCTACTTGCTTACCAAAGACCTCCTACCAACATAGCAGTATACTCACCTCAAGCTAAAGTCTTACGAGCAAAAAAAAAATCTCCTTTTTCCTCAACTTACCAAAGTCTCAAGCAAAAAGGAAAAGGAAATGAACCTTCCTATTCCCCAACTAACCAAAGCTCAACCAAAAAGGAACGAAATTTCGCTTTACAAGTTACAAAAATAAGATATCGAACCAAACCCATCTCCTAATAAAAATTGAGATGGCAAGACAAAACATATCAACCGACAACCAAAAAAACAACTTTGCAACATAAGCAAATAGCTCAGACACAACCAAAAGTAAGCATGACAACATAGCCAAATAGTATAGCAACAATCCAGAAACACACTCAAACAACATAACAACAATTTGAAAACACACCCAACAATATATCAACAATATGGAAACACACCCAAATGATATAGCAACAGTCTGAAACACCCCCAATAACATAGCAACAACACAACACCAACAACGACAAATATTCAATCATACAATATACCTTACACTACATACGCCTCGTACGACATTGGAGAGATAAAAGGAACAAGAAAACTATGACGCCTATGGTACCAGTTTCATGCAAGACAAAGCTACACAGGGCATGATAATTACATTAATTACAACACGAAAAGGGTTGCACATCATGGCTTAATATAATCATGGAAAACCAACTCCAGCTCAACTAATAATAATAAAAATGTATATAATGGGTAACAAAGTCTACACCCAAAATTCACCTAATTAATTAACCTAATTACATTTATTACATACATATATATATATATATATATATATATATATATATATATATATATATATATATATATAATCGAAGTTAACATCAACATGTCATGTTAATGTATTTTTAACCTTGTTTAACCAATTTAATTATAAGAGTCTACTTTTATCAAATTTTAATAAATAAATACTCAATTGAGAATAAAAATAAGTGAGAGATTCATTTAAGACAAGGAACCAAAAATAGAGACCTTGAGAATAATTTAACTTAAAAAAGCACACTATATAACTTTTCTCAACAACACTTTCACTCATAGAGTTCTCATTCCAAAGACATTTGTCCTCTAACTTTGACATGACAAAGACTCTATAATACCATGCACACCCAAACATCGTTCATAGAATTCTCTGTCCAAAGACATCCATCCTATGGCTTTGGCATTCTAAGAACCATCTCCTCGTGGAGCTACCAACAAAGAGGTATTCTCTCAAGGAACACCCGCTCTAATAAAAGCTCAAACTATCATCATATTCACAACTCTCAACTAGAGTGCACCCATACAAAAATCAAAAACACCCTTAAAAATTCAAACTTTAAAATAATAATTTAAAAATCATAACTTTCACAACTCACACATCCCTCTACCCATAAAACTCATAAAATCATGAAACAAAATATTCTTTCATCAAAATATCATCTTTTTTTAAAAACACCCTTTGAAACCCTAAATCAATTAGTAATTTCTCAAAATTCAACATTTTTCAACTAAAAACCATTTTAAACTTTGAAAGATAATAATCAAATAAAAAATAATCACAATTTAACCTAACTCATCATACACACACAAACTAGAAGACAAGAAATAAAACAATAATGTTAGTTCCCCTACCTCTCTCACTCATCACTTATCTTTCAAATCTACTTAGTCACGTTTTATCTCACCCAATTATAACACTCACTCACTCGTTTAATATGTATATTTATAAGTTTCACTCTTCCATAGATACTTTTAAGAAATTTTAAATATTCCTTCTAATAGCCATAAAATATTACATATATATTTTCTTACCCTTTTATTTGTTTTTTCTTAAAAACATCTCTTTAAATTTTTTATATATAATAAAAATCACACATGTAATAAATCTTATATATTTTAATAAGTTGGTTTGAGAAATAACTATTATATATAACTTGTTTAAAATAACTATTTAGATATTTTTTAAGAAACTTATACTATAATAATTAATTTTTATATCTTTAAAATAAAATAATTTTTTTAAATAATTAGTAAATTATGTCTTTTTAAAATAAAAAACAATAAATTATTTAAATATGTAGTTCCTAATTATTATAATTTTTTAAAGTTTTACAAGTGACCTACTTAAACAAATATAATACAAAGAGAGTGAGTGATGGATCTAAGTTTATGGATTCCTTAATATGGATAAACATATTATGTTGAAATAAAAATAATAATAACTATCATAGATGTGAAGACCTGAAAAATGGGCCAAGAGCAGTTGGGTCTTATGTTGAGGCAGCTAGGCCCGTAAGACTAAGGGCACTATGACCTTAGAAAGGGCTTTCAGATCTAAGTTCATTATCTCAGCTTCCCGTTCTCTCTCTAAAAAGCTTGTTCCTCCATTTTTCTCTACATTCTCTCTACCCCTTCACCAATTTCGACCATTGCATTGTTGATTAGGTGGTGCTCAGGTGACCGCGCCGTAGAGACCTTCGCAACCATCCAAATACATTTTCATTCTTCAGCGGGTAAGTAGCTCTTCACTGTTCTCCGCTATTTGGGACCTAGTGTACCCTTCTTTACGTTTTTTCTCTATTCGTTCTAGCTCTAAGAGATGTTTCTATCGCCATTTGGATGATTTGTAGAGTGGGGTTGTGCCCTTGCTGTGTGAGGTGTTGTAGAACGGTACTGTAAGTTGTGCTGTAAAGTTTTCCAGGTAAGGGGAGCTAATTATTTTGGGTTGAGTTTGTTTCAAAGTATGGGTGTATGATGATTTATAAAATGAATGATGTTTGGCTGCATTTTTTATGTTCCGTATGTTGGATGGTATGAACTGAAAATGATGATGATGATATTGGGAGTTCTTGTATGTGTGCTGCGTTTGATGAATTCTAATGGCTGAAATTGGAATTGTAAGATCATTTTGTGGGTACGATAGAGGAATCTTAAAAATCGGAGTTGGTACATTCCTGATCATAGAGCAGCCTTGGCCTGATCCAGCAAGTTGTAACTAGTCATATGTACTGGCGCTTATGGTGAGTTTGATGCGTCAAACATTTGATTCTTCTTCGATGACCAATTGGGCTGGCAAGAAAGGGGTGGGGTAAGAATTATGTGGTGATGGTAGTTGGATAAACAGTTTAGAAATTTTGAAGTATTTGAGGACACTTTGAGAGGAAGTGAGATAGTGAATTTGGAAAGTAGGGGTTCTGAAAATAATGGGACTGTTTAAAATCTTACATTTAATAAAAATAAAGATGATAAATAATACATAAAATGAAAGAGTGACAAACTCAATATATTAAAACCTTATATTGAATTGATATTTTTAATAACGTTTATAAGTTTGTCTATAATTTATTAGTTTTAAAATTCATATTAATGAAGAAAAAAGAACAAATCATGGATTGACAACCAAGAGAGAAGGAAAATAAAAAATATGGGTACACCAAGAATGATAATGGACTACTTAATTTTAAATACAACAAAGTAAACTATGAATATATTTTTTTAGTGTGATGAATTTAGTGCATTTTACTTTTTGTTAATGGAAATAGTACTATTTTGTACTACTAAGTGGAGCAGTTAGCTCATACTCCGTGTTAGGATCACCAATACGTTGATAATTAATTAAGTATGAAAAACATTTCTAAAATTGAAATATGGTTTTGCAGTAATTTTTTACTTATTTTGGAAGTAAAATTTCTAAAAGATGTGAGATTAATCTGAATCAAATAAAAAAATAATTAAAGTATAAATATAAATTATTATTTTATTTTTTGTTTTAAAGTCGATATTATGCGCTATTGTTATCCTGTTGTTACGGCGGAGCACTGCCAGCACCCGTGCTCAAATAGATAATAAATTGTTTAGTAAATTTAAAAATGCAATAGCTTGTAAAATTGACTATTTAGAATTATTTTAACAGACATTTTTCTTAAAATTTTGAACTAAGGTAAGTAATTACACTTTAAGAATACTTTATATCATTCTTATTTTAAATTAATATAATATCATTAAACGCTTTGAGGAACCCGAACACTGCTTTACTGAAATTTATTAAAATTAACTAACTTTCATATGCGTGTGATATATATAATATGAATTCCTTTTAGGCATGTGAATTCATTAATGTTTTTACTAAATAAATATCATTTTCATTTTTTTTTCCTTTACGTTATTTTGGATGCTGGGAAGGAGATAGAATTTTAAAGGGTCGGTTATGTACCCGAAAAAAGGGTAGATGTTTAAAAAGACAAAATACATAAGTTCAATGAATATCATATTTGGAAGAATAAATTAAGGTGGTCCAACTCTCGAGTATTTTTAATCTTGCAATACGTGGGGTAACCTTTTCTGGTCTCATGTTATGGATGATGAATGGGTTTGAAATTGACAAAATGCTTCAATAATATTCTTTTACTTTAAATACTAATTTAGTTTTTATTTGTTTAATTTAATTTTTATTTTATTTTATTATTTAATTAAGTTTCAACTTTTTTTAATTTTGGTTGATTTAGTCAGTTTTGTGTAAATAGTTAACATTAAAATAAATAGGTGGCTTATTTAATCTTACATGACTCATCTCCATCATTATCATCCAATATTTAAATCATGTTATTAAGAAATACTAAATTGACAAAAATTATGAAATTTGAAACTTAGTTGAACAAGAAAATAAAATTATAATTAAATTGAATAGAAATAGGGACTAAATTAGTATTTAAGATTTTTTTTCCTCTTGTTTGTATTATTATTTTGAAAAAAATGATTTGTATAATTTATAATAATTTGTTGATGGGCAAGTAAAATAAAATTGTTCTCACTTTTATAATCTCTATTAATTAGATGAAAAGAGAAATTAAACTAGAAAATGTATACTTTTTATTGATAATAATGTTCAACATTAATTATTTATATTACAAGTTTCTAACTTATATATATAGTATAAGATGTGAGATTAAAGGTAATTTAAATATATTTTTTATTTAATTGTTTGAGTTATTTTTTAATGAAAAAAATCCTAACACAAAATCTTAGTTTCAAAACAAAAATATTTTCATTGCAGTCATTTATTCTAACAATGTCATTATTACCGAACAAAGGTTAAGAAATTGGTGTTGAAACAAAAGTAAGCTTCTAAACACAAATCTTCCTTCTTTAAAAGTATTAAAACTTTCCTTCCCTTACTTAGCCATCAATTATGGTAAATGAAAAAGTGATTCCAAAGATAAATTTTTGTTTTCCTTAGACCATAATTGGGTATTTATTTCAATACACTCAATAATCTTATATTACTTAGAAATGGAGAACAAGGACAATTTGAATACACATTCTCCTTCAATCTCCAAAGATTCTTATTCTTTACCAAACATTTATTAATTAATTGACACAACAACAGGGTTCAAAGTCGTTAGCTTTGTGGATGCTTACTTCAAACATGTTTGTATCCCAAATATGAGGAAGAAATTATATTCATGAAGAAATAACTAATTACTATTACTGTGTAATTCCTTTAAGGTTGAAAAATGCAAGAGTCACAAACTAAATATTAATGAAGATCTTGAAGAACATGTTAGACGAAAATGTATAGTGGAATAGATGGATAATATGATGATCGAATTCACCCTATGTAGTCACTATAAGATTAATTTAAAGGAATTTCTCAACACCAGCAATGAGTAGCAATTGAAATTGAACTTGGATAAATGTTTTTTTGGCGTTATTGAGAAAATTTCTTAGATTCATGTTAATACATTTGACATAAAAGTCAACCCATAAATATTCTTGAAGATGTTTTAACGATGAGGATTGTTCATTGTATTGTATGGTTTAACTTTCATGAGTGAATATATATGATTCATGCATACAACAAAGCTTTAATCTATGCTTAAAAAGTGCAACTCACTACAACTTTTACAAAATGTTTAAAGATTTTCAAAATTTTATTAAAATAGTTTTAGAAACAAACTAATCTCTTGTTAGAATCAATTGTTCTTTTGAATAATCAATCATTTTGATGATAATTCATTATTTTCAAAATCATTTATTTTCATTGTTAATTGCTTATCTTAATGAATACTTGATTAAGTTTTTAGTTAGACAAAAAAACTTTACTTTCTTTACATTGATGATTGAGTATACATTAACAGAATTGATTATCCTTCTCTAATGTAATAACTTTGCTTGCACAAATAACTTATTAAATGGAAGCATAACTCATTGTATTCTTCCAATTATACTTGTAAAAGCAACTTATAGTTAAATACATTATTATTACTTACCATAGTCAATTAAGCCACATGTCAAATTATTTCTACAAAATGGATTTTTTTTAGTTTTCTTTCAAAAACAAGAAGCTCAAATATCTACGAAAACATCACTTTCTCTTCAAGATCAAATTCAAGTTTGTTTATGAAAGTTTTGCTTGTTTTATTCATTGATTTTTGTCTTTGTAGTTCATCACATTAGATAATATTCTTTTTTAAATCGTATAATTTTTGGTAATACATTTGTTTGGCATAGTGGTTGTAGAGTATATATATATATATATATATATATATATATATATATATATATATATATATATATATATATATATATATATATATATATATATATGTATGTATGTATTCTTTAGAATTTTCCTTAACAATTATTCGAGAAAATTTTAGGTGCATTATCTTGAGTGTGATTTGATGTCATGAATAATGGATCTCTTGTTGTTTGATCAATTATATGATTAACTTCAACTTCAATTATTAAAGTATTATATTATTCATAGTCTAATTTACTAATGGATTAACTTTTAATATAATTTCTTAATATTGTCAATAAGGGATTATGCATAGTTTGACCTAATGATATGATTAACTTTGACTTTAGTTGCTAAAATATTGGATGGTTCATTGTTCAATCTATCTTTCTTATACTCATTTATTTATTATTGTAGGAATCCTAACTCCTTTATTAAAAGATTAATTAGTAATTTGGTCCCTAAGTTATTTGATTCATTTTGGTCATGTATTTTTTTATTCAATTGAGTTTCTATACTTTTTTTAAAAAAAAATCAATTAAATCTCTACTTTTTGTAAAATAAACTCAATATAGTCTCTTCCGTTAAATTGACGTTATCGTCTTTTGGAAGTATCATGTGTTAAACGTGTCAAAATCCATACCATCTTCTATTACGAAGGTACCACATGTCAAGATAAGAGAGATTTCAAGTAGAAAATGACTTTCACTTTGATATCTTGTAAACCTAGATTTTGCACATGTTTCTGAGAAAAAACATTCAAAAGACGAGAAATGATAAACTTTAAAATTACTTAGTTCAAAATTCAACATGAGTAATTGAATAAATTCCTATAAAATTACAGCGAAAAACACACATGTAAAACACGATCCAATCACACTTTCAAATTTTGAACAACCTCAAAGAGATATTACAAAAGTTATGCATAAACGTAGCGCACAATTCCTCATGAACAAATTAAAAAAGAACGAATAATATATTACCTTAAAGTGATCAATTTATATAGTATAAAACATCGATCATTCACACGACAAGAAACCGGTTTTATTTGTGCTCTGAATCAGTCTTTACTGGTTTTACTATAAAGCAAAATTCGACTTATTAGATAGGAATATGCGAATCTCTATCATATATCAGCATCTCACCTGATCAGTTTAAAATAGGGGTTGGATACCCTTGTGTGGAAATTGTGCCAAACTATATGTATATAGGAATTGAGCCAATTTGCAACAACACGAGCTTTATAGAGCACTACACTCACACCTAGATATTCACTTAAAACGTATCTCTGCTATATCGAGTAATAAATTGGACCACTTTGATCGTAACACATAACAACTTACAAAATATGTATATGACATCCTCGTAAATCAACTTTACTTGTTTTGTAAATGTCTAGTGTCTGTAAAATAGACCTAGAATTTTACAGAACAGACAATTCACTCTTTAATGTTTCGATTATGGTCCCAAGAGACTTTTAACTAAACATTTAGCAAAGGTAACATCATCAATGGAGTTTTGAAGATTTGATTGGTTAGTGTTATGTGTGGGAATCGCGTTGGATTCCCGTGTGTGATCAAACCATGTATATTTATAGTCACTGGGCAATGACAGTACAACCCTGCTATTAATATTATGCTTATGTTCCCTTCCTCCCAAGTGTGTTGTGTGTCAGTGAAGCGCAGTGTTGTGACTAATGGTGGAGAGTGGTTGAGATATGCTATATAGTGCCAAGTGGGATATAGGAAAGGACATCAAACACTTATCTTTCGTTCACACTCGCATCATATTCTGTCAGTGCAAAATTGTAGTTCTCAGTTCTGATCAAAATCAAAGTACATACATATGTTGATTTGAGTGTTTCTGGCATATTTGGGGTGTCTGCAAACTACACAGGGATTTTGCTTTTCAATTGAATTAGATTCCTTTTGGAATTCAATTCTGATTCTTTCTAGGGTTTAGGTTTTCTTTCTTTTCTTCCCCTCTATTTATATCTGGGCTGGTATTCTGCTAATCAAACCTTGCCTTGCTTGCTGCAATCCATTCCTCCGAGTCTGATTCTCCAAGTCTTGGTAAGTTTCTCAATTCACTTTTTTATCTGAAATGTTAAAAATTTGTTAAATAAATTTGGTTGCCTTAATTTCTTTCTGTTTTGGAACTGCAATTCGATGATACTAAGGTGTTTAATGTCTTCAATTAGAGAATGAGTTGGTTTTTGCCTTTGGTACTATGGCTTTGGTTTTTATTTCTGTAGAGTCAGGGATTCTGGATCATGATGCATTTGCTTTTGTAAATAATATACAACACTCGGTACTACTGACAAAAATTTCCCCTTTACCTGTTCTTAGATAACATTGTCCAACAAGCATGAGAATGATGATGACTTTATTTATTTGGATAAACCATGATCATTATCAGTGCAAAGTTCTGATCAAAGTTGAAGCAAAAGACCCTGTTTTATTAAATATAAACAATAAAATCACCATGAATATCTCATTTGATGGAAGATTGTTAAAATGACTCGTGTTGCATTTAATATCTAAGTTATCCCCTTTTTCCGGTGTCACTTGCCTCATCAATTAATAACTTGTTACTATATGAATTTAGCTGATATGTAGAATATGCCCAAAGATGATAAATTTGTTTACACTTTCAGAGTTATTTTAGCACAGTAAAATTATAACTAAATGGAATTTAAGTATAGGAGAAAATTCAGTCCACATAATTTGAACTGATTCATTCATATATTGATACGAAAATGACGTCTACTTAAACTGATTGGATACGTGCAATGATTAAATAAATTTCATTAACTTAGTAGGGAGGGAGTTAAAAGATTATCAAGCTCATCCCTCTTGCTTTGAATAACTAACTATACAGATTCTGGATATATCAGTATGTCCTAACCTCAGCATTTTCTTGGAAACCACTTTCAAAAGAAAAAGGTGTGATGTTTTTCATCGTGTTTTTCAGCTCATTGAACTTTTAATTAATATTATTAATCCTATGCTGATGTAGGGTTTAAAATTTAATACGTGTGTTTGGACAGTCACATGTGCCATATGGCATTACAAAAACTTACTTTTGGAATGAAATCTAACTTTTTTAAGTGTATGTTGACCCCATCAATGATGCAGAACTTGAACTACCCTTCTTCTGATAAACCTTTTTTTTCATTTTGGTAACTTAGACTATAAATATTATTGATTTCACATAGTACCAAAAACCAATTTCAGTGGTTGAAGCAGTGAATATGCTGCTGGCTTAGCGTGTTCTCTTTCACACACCCAAGAGTAGCTTGAACAATTAAAATGTTTTTAATGTTATTGTTATGACAAAGTCTAAAATGTTATTAGATTGGACTGAGCACTTGTGATTCAAATATAAAAGCAGAACAAGTTGGCAAGTGGGGCAGGTCCATATATATTTAAATCATTATAACAAAAGTAGAAAAGGAAGGGCACATAACTTTAAACTTGTTTCCTTTATTAAAATAATATCTAAGAGCTAGAAGGTTGTATCATCAATACCATTTAGTGGGGCATCGTGGAAGGCAAGTACTCCGAAAAATAATTTAGTGAAGTTTGGAATTGCCACATTTTGTAATTGATATATGAACTTTGGAACAAAAGAAATATATAATCTATGGCACGATCCGCAACAAAAGCCGTGAAATCTGTGTTTGTCTTAAATGCATAATTTATGTTCCTTCTTACCCCTGACAGGGAAACTTATTTCTAAGAATTGTTTATCAATATTATCATTATTTTCATGTCATATATTAGATTATAAAAAATTGAAGATATTTATGTATATAAATTACAATCTCTTATAAATTGTTAACCATAGAAGAAATATGAAATATTAGAAAAAGAAAGGATATTTTTGAGTTAAAAAATCTGTTAGAAGATACTCAATCGGAAATGAAAATTAAATTATTGTTTATACAAAGAGCATTGAAGATTGAAAACGTGGCAGTAACAGACAAGTGTGAAAGTATCTGTGGATGCAATGAATTTCACTGTAACCAACAAGTGCATGAGCCGTATTTAGATGTTAGACTTGTTAAACAAAATTTTGCATCTTCGAGGGTAGAATTTTGTCACTTTTGTTGAGAGTATCTTACTTCCCACCTCACCTGGATAGTGCCTCTTCAGATGATTTTGTAGCCATTGAGAAACTTCTAATTCTTAAAAGTTTCTTCTGCATGGAGATTCCAAAGAAGTTGGCCCTTCTTGATGTTGTATTCCTGAGATTCTCTTTTTGGGTCCATTAGCAAAGGCTTTGCCCTGTAGTAACTCATAACGTGTCACTAATAAAAGGGGCACTGGCTGCACAGTTCTTTCATAAGCTATTTCAGAAAAGTATATAACAAAGGCTTCCTGAACAGATCGACTTTGAATTCTCAGAAAGTGAAAAATAAAACTGTATTCTCATCCCAAGGAGCATGGTAGATCTTTCTAACTAGTTTTCTTCTTGGAGATGTGAAAGAAGATAGAACACTAGACAGGTACACTCAGTAGTGAAGAAGATTATCACTGCAAAGTTAACAATAGTTTCTCTTACCAGATATTCTTATTGGGATAATGCAACCTATTTATATTTTGCCTTGCAGAGAGAGAGAGGGTGGCATGTTTAACTTTTTCCTTTGACATCTTAAATTTTACATGATTTAACTGGTGATATTGATCCACATGATATGGCGCATTGCTGGCACTTATCCATTTTGCTAGTATTATATGGGCCATACCAACATCTACTAGTCTATATTGTATTGTTGACATTTGACTATAGCTAGCTTTATGTATATCTTGATATATAAATATTAGCTCAAATGCATCTCTTTTCATCTTCAATACAATATCTCTAGTCCCAATTCTAGTAACACTGCAGGGTCTATTTTCCACATCTCAGATATCTGTGGCTAAAAGATTGAATATTGTGTTAGTCTTTTCTGTAGTAAAGGGGAGCCATGAATGCACTAGCAGCCACCAACAGGAACTTTAAGCTGGCCTCTAGGCTTCTGGGATTGGATTCAAAGCTTGAGAAAAGTTTACTGATTCCATTCAGGGAAATCAAGGCAAGTAAAATGCTTCTTGTGTTTTTCATATCTCTCTGGAAAATTAGTTGACTTGTTTTCTCTCTGCTATCTCACGTGTTCACCAACCCTAGTTCTAAATAATGTTTCACAAAATGCAGGTTGAATGTACCATACCTAAAGATGATGGCACATTGCAATCTTATGTCGGATTCAGGGTTCAACATGATAATGCCAGAGGCCCCATGAAAGGAGGAATCAGATACCATCCTGAGGTTAACACTAAAAGCTTTTAATTATTAACCATTCAAGGCTTTTATCTATGCATTCTTTTGATTGAACATCTAGTCCAGCGCTGAACTGCCATTAGATTTTTCTCAAGGAAACTTGTTTGATTCTTAAATTTTTGTATAACTTCGAAAAGCTGTAGGGGTAATCCTCTGAACAGCCATATATTTAATAAAAGCTATGGTTCAAATTACAACTTTTTTTATGTGTAACTGTTTATATGTGTATATGGTGTGTAGTTTAGGTTCTCCATTCTGACTCAGAATCACTTAATGGAATAAATAGGTTGACCCTGATGAAGTGAATGCTTTAGCACAACTAATGACATGGAAAACAGCTGTGGCAAATATACCATACGGTGGTGCCAAAGGAGGGATAGGGTGTGATCCAGCAGAATTAAGTATATCTGAGTTAGAAAGACTAACCAGAGTTTTTACCCAGAAAATTCACGATCTGATTGGGACTCACACAGATGTGCCAGCACCTGACATGGGAACAGGACCACAGGTCAGTACTAATTACACAGATTTAGAATTGAATCTTCTGCTGTCTGTTTAAAGACAATATACAATTTTTTATTATATAACTGTTATTTTATATGTGACTGCTGATATGATTTTTTGCAATTGAATATTATCTTGCTGAATGAATGCTTATCTTTGCAGACTATGGCATGGATACTAGATGAGTACTCCAAATTTCATGGTTATTCTCCTGCAGTAGTGACTGGAAAACCTATAGTAAGTAATGTGCTTTGTTTGTATACTTCATTTCATTGGTCATTTCATTGGTCATTTCAATGACCAGATGAAATCATGCTTGAAAACAATTGAATTATTTTCTTCAATGTAGGATCTTGGTGGATCTCTAGGTAGAGAAGCGGCTACAGGACGAGGTGTTCTCTTTGCAACAGAGGCTTTGCTTAATGAGCATGGAAAGAGTGTATCAGGACAACGGTTTGTCATACAGGTACTTGTTGTGTCTAGTGTATTTACTTTCATTAATCTCTGTGCCAGTGAATGGATATTGCATTGTGCCAACTTGAAATGATGTTCAAATTAATGAACACATGATTGTGTTAGTGATAACAAATGAACCTCTGGGTTGTGTTGTAAGAGATTCCCACAGACCATTTAGTTAGAAGTTATTCATAGTAAATAGTTAATTTAGAACAATGAGTCAATTTTGGAGAGGTTAGACCTGTTTACTCTGTTCTAATACCGTTGAACTACTAACAAAGGACGCATTGGCTTTTCTAAAACCACATTTAGTATTCCAAATAGTTGAAGATAGACTCATGATATTATAGTGTATTTCTTCAGGGTTTTGGAAATGTAGGGTCATGGGCTGCACAATTAATCAGTGAGAAAGGTGGGAAAGTTGTTGCTGTGAGTGACATATCTGGAGCCATAAAGAACAGCAAAGGTCTTGACATCCCAAGCTTACTCGAGCATTCCAAAAAACACAAGGGTGTAAAAGGATTCCATGGTGGTGATCCAATTTCCCCGGACTCAATATTGGTTGAAGATTGTGATGTTCTAGTTCCAGCAGCTCTTGGAGGTGTCATCAATAGGTGATTTTCCTAACTTAACTACAAAACTCTTTTGTTATTAACTCAGGCAAACAAGGGACACCTCAAACTAATTGATTATTTTGACAAACTATGTAGCACCATCGTCATAGCTTACTTTCAAAAGTAAACATAAAATTAAACCACCCATTTTCTTTGTTGCTTTGTACTTCCTTCCAAAAGTCAATATTCCAAAGTTGAATTATTACATAATAAGGGGTATGTATAAAGCTACTTTTCTTGTATCATTTGGTATGGTTGAAGGGAAAATGCAAATGAGATCAAGGCCAAATTCATTGTGGAAGCAGCTAATCACCCTACTGACCCAGAGGCTGATGAGGCTAGTTTGAATTTTCTCCTCCCTTTCCTTCTTCATTCAAGAAAGAAAGAGAAACAAATCCAGTATTGCTAACTATTTATTTGTTTAATGAACTTGCAGATTCTTAAGAAAAAAGGTGTTGTCATCCTCCCAGACATATATGCAAATTCAGGAGGTGTTACAGTTAGCTACTTTGAGTGGGTTCAGGTAACTAACTATCTATCTGTCTAATGAACTACATGATTTCACATGCTTAAGGATAAATTAATTTGAGTGTTTCATGAAAAAAAAATGATATTCTAACACTGTTTGTTGTTCATGTAAGTTAACAACCATAATATCAATGACTAATTTTCGTAGAAGAAAAATGTTTTTGCTTGTGGACTTTATGTAGTCCTCATGTTCTTCATGGTTTTTTTTACATACAGAACATCCAAGGATTCATGTGGAATGAGGAAAAAGTGAACAATGAGCTAGGGAACTACATGACCAAAGGTTTCAAAGACGTGAAGGAAATGTGCAAAACCCATGATTGTGATCTTCGTATGGGAGCCTTCACCCTGGCAGTTAATCGTGTGGCACGTGCCACTGTCCTTAGGGGTTGGGAAGCTTGACACCTATTGCTGCTGCATGCATGCTTTCAATAAAAGAGCTCCATTCTCAGCAACACTTCACAAAGTTTTTATTGCTTTCATGTGTTGGGTGAATTGTATTTTCACCCCCAATTCTTCTTTGATCCGCATTATATCTCATTTATCAAAAGGGGAGCACTCCGTGTTCTATTCTTATTAATATTCCAATTGCTGTTCTTGCACTAAATACTTCTTTTTATAAGCAAAAGAAAGTATAGCATGAGTCTCTAGTTTTGACCAAATCAAGCCATCTCATTTCAACAATGGAGCATATTGGTATTACAACTCCATATAGTATAAGAGTCTGAAAAAGTTTGATCAAATGCCTTCTTAAGTCACAATCTGCAGCGAAATAAGATGTTCTGGATGCTTCCACTGAAAGAAATTGTTTGTTTTGAAATAAACACGTATTCTCCAATGCCACAATGTCTATGTTGTTGCACTCCATAAAATTTGCCATCTGTCGTTTGCCTTCCTATTGCCCCATTGAATAACATATACCTGTATGAAATGGGAGCGAGCAGATGCAGGGAATATAAATTGAATATTAAGGATATTAAACGATTGCAAATACCAACAGAAACTCACGAAAATAACACATGATCCAATGATTCCTTTGTTTCCAAAATGGGCAATAGAAATCCTGCTTTTGGTATCACCACTGCCCTTCTCAGATTGTCTCTAGTGTTGCAGGGTACATCTTAAGCTAGTTGGGTTATCAGATAACAATAATTGTTATCAGATCTAAGATCATGAGTTTGATTCCTAAAGGAAAAACTATTTAGTAGAAGATTGTTGTGGGTTATCTAACACCAATTTTAATATATTAAACAGAACTTTTGCAAATGTTTTATAAATACATCCACCAAAGAAATCAATCTAAATTTCCTAAATGGTGTAGATTATCCACCTTAGTAAGGAGTGAGACAAGAAAAAGTTTTGCCATTACAAAAGACTCCATTATCATGAAATTTATTCAGAAGTCTCATGACATTCTCTTTCAACAAAAACTTCTACAAATTTAAAGTTAAATCCATTTTAACTTGACTCTATTTACCTTTATACTCCATTCAATTTAGGCTTATTTACTACTTATTTATTGTTAGTCTGTACATTGGCAGAGGACAAGTCAAGATTTTTATCTTGTTTTAGTACTGAGATCCACCTCATTTTTGGTAGGTCAATGGAGAACCGAACCAAAATGAGTCAAACTAGCTCATTTTGTCATTTCTACTTCTATCCACTCTTCCTTCATACTTTTAATATAGGAAAAACTCTAAAAGGGGGTTTCAATAGAATTTTTAAAACTTTTTGCAAACAAGTGTTTAAACTCTTTTGTTGGGGTTAGACAGTCTGTAACAAGTGTTAAACACTTAAGTTTTTCAATGAGCGTTTAGGAAAACTTTTAAAATAAAAGCAGTAAGACAAGTTTATTTTTATACTAATTCGCTCCAAACTGAGCTACGTTCAATCCTCCCTTAAGCACTCTTAAGGGGTTCCACTAATCTTGAAAGATTACAATACGAGTTTAACCACTCCAAGTATTACAACTAACCCAACTGGTTAGAACGAGTTTCACAACTCCTAGTATAAACTAGTCCAACTCTCTACAATGTTTAACAGTACTGAGTTAAACTTACAAATGTATGAATTCACTTCTGAATCTAAAAACAACAAAGTATTTTTCGATATACAACAACATAATACAATTCTCCTAAAGAGGATATGAAATTAATACAGAGTGATTCTGAAAACTTGTAAAGAAAGCTTTTCTTTTTCAAAGAACGAGTCTCAGACCACGTGAGCTTTTAAAGAGAAATCAACCGCGTGAACGTGTGCAGAGATCATTCTTGTTTTATTCTTCTCTTCATGCAATCTTCTTTATATAGACTTCTTCAAAAAAGATCTATTACTCCAAGCTTTGACATTCTTTTAGGGATATAAACTTTTAGTATGAGGTCAGAAGTTATGTTGCATCTTGTAAAGGCAATTGTGTTGTGTGTACGGAGGAGACAAAAGGGTTTAGTCACTATGTACCTCTATTAAAGCTTTAGAAGATTCTAAGAGTTTAGTCATAATACGTGAGTAAGCATTTAGGCATTATTTGACTAACATATAGCGTTTAGGATATTTTTTACGTACAGCGTTTAGCACTTTGTACTTTTATTCTAGATGATTTGCTTTGTTAAATGCTATTTCGTTTAGAAGCTTTATTAAACTTCTAAACAATGTTTGTTTAGACAATCTTGTCTTAACAATCTCCTTAGTTTTTATGTTTGACAAATATATATGCTAACACGAAATAGGTATCAAATAATTGGCTAGATGTGATAGAGTTAAACCATTTCATCAATTCTATCATGCTAGTCGTTTAACTATCATTTTTTGAGTAAATTTTTCATGTATGTGTATCAGAGTAAAGATAGTTCTAAGATCTTATCATAACGTTTATATGAAAGCATGTTAATAAAAATAAAGTTAAGATATAAACATTAGAGCTTGTAAAAGGACATAGTATCATAGCATTTATTAAAAAAAAATAGGTCATCAGAGCTTATGGCTTTAACATAGAAACATTTCATATTTATCATAGCAAATAAATTACAGAATATATATGAATTGAATTAGAGCAAACATGACAATTTTATCAGAGTTCTATGAGCAATATGTATGAATGATTGAACGATGACTTCCCATAAGTCATAAATCAATTTACGCATTGTATTACAGCATGACACTTTTATCAAAGTATTCAAAAACATAGAGCATGTATATGCATAAGCAACCATGTTTCTATCTGAACAAATAATCATAATAATAAATTTTAAAGTATTATAGTATACAAAAAAATTAGCATAATCAAATAATACTTATTGATGAATGTAAAATTAATGAATGTACATATCTAAAACATTTTCTCTCATTAAAAGTATTCTCCCCCTAGAACTAATACCTCCCAAAATTGTTTAGCATATAATGTCCTCCACCTTATTTGATAAACATAAAAAGGATTGAAAATAGAACATCACGATTTAGGGTGTTAAGGAGGATGGTGAGGACAATTTGGTCTTCTTGTCGCGCATTGTTTTCAGCAAACAGGTGATAAACGTGATCAATAATGATTGAGGTGGGTGAGTCATTTGGCAAAACGGTAAGGCTAGGGTGGTATGTGGTGGCATGGTGGATATAGGTTGGAGATATGGATAATTATTTGAGGAGCTAGGCTAGGAACTGGTGATGCAGGGCTTGGTGGTAGGGCTAGGTGGTTTGACAGGGCTAGGAAGATGGTTGTCGTTGTTGAGACTGATAACACTCTAGATTTACATATTTTTCTCTGTTAAAAATCATTTCTTAGATTTCTTTAGTTTTTAATTTCTTAGAATTAAGCTAGTTTTATGTTTTTCTCTTAATTCTTTAGTTTTATAAAATTTTAGTTAAAAATAGGTTTTTAGATGTAATTTTTAGCTTTTGTTAATTAGTAGGAAAATAATAATTTTTTTTTAGAAAATCTTTAATAAAAATCTTTCTTTTTAATTGTTAGATTTTTTTTTTTAATTTGGTACTGTTTTTTTGCAGAGAGGGGCTGGTGCTGTTTGGGCCAAATTAGAAAGCCCAGTACTGATTAAAATGGAGTGCAGTGTGTGCAAGGAGTTGAACTGAAGCCTTCTTAGCCAATTAGTGAAACGGTGCGTAGAAGACCAAAGCTGAAGGGGGTCTCTTGTTTTACCATTGATTCGTGCAGAGGATCAGATTTGGGGAATTTATCCCAATTTTCTCAACACTCAAGCGAAGGCTTGCAAAGAGGACTTCTTCCCCAATTTCTTCAACCTAGGTTCATGGTTCAGCAAGGAGGAGAACCAAAGTAGAGAAGCAAGCTCCACGGCCCAAAAAGGAAGCCGGCCCAGAGCTAAATCGGTCCGGGGAAGCAAATAGGAAGGAGTGCTGAGCTGGATTGTTGGTTAGAAGCACGTGCGAAGCAGTTGACAGTTGAAAGCAGTGCGGTTCAGAGTTGTTGAAGATCAATCAAGAAGCTTTCCAGTTAGTTTTTTTTTAGCTCTTTCTTTTTCCCTTTTCTTTTCTCTTTTCGTTTTTCGACCCTATATAAAGGGGTTTTTCACCATGTATAGGGGACACTACTTTACACACTTTGAGATACACTCTCTGTTCATAGTTCTAAGCTCTTTAGGTTAGGGTTCCTTTCCGCTTTCGTAGAAGTAGAGTTCTCGACTTTTGGATTTTGTTGAGACGATCGCGAGGGTGACAGGCCGCGAGAGTCTTGGTGATTTCCGGTAGTTTGTAAAATTTTCTTTTCATGTTAATAAAGTTGAGTTTTGTGTTCTTGTTCTGTTCTTGTTTATGTCTCGATTTTGTTCTTTGTTTTTGATTTCTGTACTTGTTATGTGTTGAGAAAATGATTTGGATTCTGTAACTCTGCACTTCTATGGTTCCGTTTGGAATTAAATGTCTCCGTAGTGAGCATTCTTCATCGAGATGTCTTCTCGAGACAGAGAACAGTCCAATGCATAAAAATTGATTCAAATATGTGTTTCTTGAATTTGTTTGTGCATTTTAGATTGATGAATAGGTTAATGAACATTGATTGGAAAAATTAGTCGAAAGAGTCAATTTAAAGTTCTGAAATATGACTTAGAATATCCTGTATTGGAATTCATATTATCAGGATGTCTTCCTGAGAGCTCTAAGCACTCTTTTATTCAGTTCAATGTGCAATTCACCTATGACTTCAATTCTGTTTTTTTTATTGTGATACTGCTTTTAGAATTTAGGTACTGTTTTTGATTTGTTTCAATTCTAAATTCTGTTATTGATTGATTTCTGGTGATATATAGATTAGGATAGAGTGATCTGTATTGCATTTTAATTTTACTTTGATTTTTGTTTTCCTATGAATAGACTAAGTTTAGTAGATTAGATGTTGAACTGTCTACTCTTAGAATCTTGTTCAGTTTTAGTTTTAGTTTCATTTTGTTGTATTAGGTTAGTTTTAATTGCACTCAGTTCTCATTTTAGTTTAGGTTCTGTTTTGTTATGCAGTTATTTTACAATTTAGATTAGGTTCTAGTTTTGTTGTTATTTCTTTGCATTTTATTTCTTGATTTTTTTTTCTTTTATACAGATTTGATTCCTGTATTCTTTTCTCTTTAATTTCATTGTTCATATTTCTTTTCCCCACCTTGCTTTAGTAGTTATTAGATAGTAAATAAATACAAGATTTAATTCTACACTTTAGGCTTAATTGTACCGAGTCTTTGGATTGATACCTAGGTTGTCCCTATACTTCATTAGTGGGGAAACTTAGTTTGTTCTGTTTTTGTGCGACGAAAAACGGTTTAACAGAGACCCATTGTGTTGTCCAACTTCTTGGAGGCTTCATCATCATAAGCATCTTCAAGAAGAGCGTATGTTGTTGGATCATCACAATTGTGTTGGATTGCTGCATCTTCTATAACTTGCATGGTTGAAAAGACGACGATGAGAAATTGTGCTTGTTGGAAAGCGTCGTTGAGTGCATATTTATGCCCACATTTATGCCCACATTTATGCTTTAAAATTAAATTTTTGATGAAATTCATGTGCTTTAATGATTGATTTAAAGATGATTTGTGATGATTGGAGTTGTTGGGTTTGGGAATTAAAGAGACGTAAACAGAGAGTTTTAGCGCATAAAATATTCTTGGATGTTCTTACGTTTATTTCTGAAGTGAAATTATAAGTTTTATTGGTCCAAATGGCAATTCAAGGCCCAAAATCAGGTTTTATTTGGAAAATAATGTACATATGGGCCAAACAGACAGACTTTACCCTTGCACCTCCTAAAATCCCTACATACACTCCTATTTCTGAAACAGGCCAACAACAATGCCCAAACACTAAGCCTTTTCTACTTCACCTCCCTAAGTTTCCTATTCCTATCCCTCTTAAATCAGATTTCACCAGATTCTGCCACGTGTCCAAATCCTCCACACACAGATCTGACCAACCAGAACATCCTCATGCCTCTTGTCACGTCAGCCTTGTCTTCTCTAACAGAGAAACCCTAATCCAGCAGAACCCTAGCCGCCACCATGTGCCCCCACCGTGAAACAGCGTCGCCGCGTCGCTCCGTCACCGGACAACCATCATCATTCTCGCGCTTCCACCGTGATCACCACTTCTTCTGCTCTGAAACCTCCATCTCTATGCCGTCGTGAAGCCGTCGCGCACTCCTCCTCCGAAATCATCGCCACGACCAACATCCATTGACGCACAACAGCGATTCTCATCACCTTGTCGTCGCACAACTGCAAGACGCGCCACCACCGTGAAACCGTCGCACTGTTCCTCCATCAACCTTCAACGCACATCACCATCTTCTTCGCTCTACCAGAATCGCGAGTTCGTCTTCGCATCTCCACAGAAATCGCGGATCACTTTCTTCTTCCTCGGGAGTTCCGTCGTGCCATCACAACCACCGCCTCACCATGTCGCGACCACCATTAACCTCCATCACCTCGCGAGCTTCCTTGCCGCTGCCATCCAAGCTTCATTCATCTTCAAACCTGTACTCAGGAAAACCAAATCGCGCCACCGCAAGCAACCACCACGCTGCAGATCCAAACAACGCCACTGTTTCTCGCGATTCCTTTTATTGCGCCTCTGCGAGTTCGTGTCTCGACCACCATCGCACAACCATCTTCATCTTCTCATCCACGCTTATCGCGCACCATTGACGCAACCATCAACACCAACACAGCGCTTCCATCGTCCGCAAGCACCTCCTCCAAGCCAGCATCCAAAACGACCACCACCTGCACTCAGAAAAACCACACAGCAAAACCCAGAACAAAAATCGTCGTCTCCACTGTGGCAGCCTCCACATTCTCTCATACTCCTCTCACTTTTCTTTCATCTTGTATTCAACTCCATTCATGGAGAGCTAAGCATCTAGGGCTATTCTGCTGTAATTCCATGATGGATTCTGAGGTTACGTTCTGTTAATGCAATTGTTTACTTTGATTATTGATTTAAGTTGTTCTCTCTATGTCTTTCGTCTCTCTATCTTGTTAAAAGTAAAGATTTTTGCATCATAATGTGTTTGAATCTACATGCATATTGATTATATGAGTTCTAGGGTTTCTAGGTTTAATTAAGAATCTACTTTGATTTAATTTAGGAACTTTCATATGATTAAATGGTTTTTACTATCAATTGAGAATGTACTTTGGTTGGCAGTAATAATTTCAACTATAATTAATTGAGAATTTAATTTGATTGATTAACTTTTAACTTGGTTAGGAGATTTAAGAATAGACATGATTAAACACGATAGAATTTGATTGAGAATGTACTTTGGTTGCATTTATTGTGAATAATCTAGAAAGGTTTTGCATTTGATTGAGATTTTACTTTGGTTAAATGCATGATCGCCCTCAAATTAATTAAGAATGTACTTTAATTAATTTGAAACTTAAACAATAATTAATTGAACAATTATTCGTGCATAACTGTTTTTAAGTTTCTTATTTATTCTTTAAACATTCTTCAACCATTACTTTTATTCATAAGCATTGCATAACATTTATAAGAGCCAAATATTCGAAAGAAATTTTGTGTTCGTAGGGAGACGACTCAGGGTTACTTTAAGCCCTATCTACTTTCTTGGATACTACTTGGCAATACTGAAGTTGCCTTGAAAAGTAGTATGAATTTGATAGCTTCAACGACAGCCTATCAGTAAGCGCTGAGGGGCATCGCTTTTAGAAGACTTTTTCCCCTTACGATTGGATCTACTATAAAGGTAGCATTGGTATCATCAAAGTGATGTACCTAGCAAGGTTTCAAGACGTTTGTGCTGGGAGGAAGTATCATTTCCCTATACTCGTCTAGAGAATGCTGACTAGAATTGGCATGAAGAGGCCTAGACACATTAGTTTGGCTAAAAATACTTTGTCATCAAAACAGATAAGCGTCTAACTCATCGAAGAGCGTTGAAGGCTTAACATACTTTTGGATTGGCCAACATTGGTTGTGTAGGCGTCGGACAAGGGTGTTTGATCAACTTAACCTTAGTCATCTTGAAAACTCTCAATTCCTCGAGAGGTAAACGAGATGCTATAACATCTAGCACCACGAATACTTCCTCAAAGCATGCAAACCGTGTTTGTTTTGCTTCAACAACAACATAAACATATTTTTGAAGAATTCAATGAGTACAGACAAATTAGGATGTTCAATAGGAATAGGGTCAAACTTGAACCTCTTACAGTAGAATGTTCAATAGGAATAGGATCAAACTTGAACCTCTTACGGTAGAAGGTTACTTCTCTTTTGAAGAACATGATAGTTGACATATTTTAGACGTCCTCAAGAGACTTTTGAAGAGACTTTTGAAGAATTGCTTGAAACTCTTCAAACTCATTATCATCGAACGTGGGTAACAGAGAAAACGATGATTGGATAAGGTCATGCATCAATCTTTCTTCCATGGCAATGAGCATACCAGATGGTTGCTCATTATTAGCTCTCAAAATTGCCATTGACCCAATGAGAGATTAGTATAGGCTAGGTAAAATAGATAGATTAAGGTAGGTTTCTAAGGTCCAAATTGGTGGTGTCAAGGCTATTACGGCAATGGGTGATAGTTAATGGTGAAAGATTGGCATGTAAAGTGTGGTTATGCATGTGCATATGGCATTGAAGGGGTGTAAAGTGAATGGTTTAAAACATTCAAATGAATTAAAATGAGTATATAACACATGTACTCATTTTAATGTTTTAAATATATTAAAAAGATCTTAATATGTCAAAATTAGTAAACTAATTTCCTCTGGGATAAGCCAATCACCTTCAGCAATGAACTCATCCACCGTAGACTTCAATTGAGCATGAACAAGTGCAGGAATTTGCAGTCAATCCTTAACAAAAACCTCAAGTGTTTATCAAGCAAAAATTGATGTACTCCCATTAACAACCTACCATACGGAATTATCAAACGTTTTAGTGCAGAATTTTCCTTTCATCACTCTACATCTAAGAACCTTTGTCCATTCCAAATTAGTTGTTCATAGGTTCCAACTCTTTTAAAGCCAAAGCTTTATTCAAATGTTTAAAAGATATAGCTCACCACCAGCAGCAAACAGGACGGTGTCATGCAACTGATACAAGCTTTATCCCACTAATATATAACCTGTCTATGAAGTTTTTCATTTCTTTCAATAAAGTCGAAATTCAGCTTAATATAACCTGTCTATTGAAGATATCGCAGCTTATGACCAACCGGTCACATAATTTGTCATCCTATTCAACAGTCTTCTCATATCTATAAAATCGGGTGTGATCTACAATAAAAAATAACTTTTACTCATAAATACTAATTATTTTTTAACTTTCAATAAAGCACTATTTTGTAAGTATTTTTAATATGCAAAAATAAGTAGCAATTGCTCTTTCTTACACTCCAAAAAGTTGCTATCTAGAACCTAGTTGGAGTACATTAAAACTGGACTGTACTAAGAATGCATGTCTTTGATTCAGTTTTAATTGACTTTATAATATAGTCTGGGAATCTCAATCCACCTTTGCCAAAATGATAACAAGTTAAATAAACATCTATGTTATCTCCAAACAAAATGCAATGCAGCAGAACCACTCAATCCTTAAGAAATAACAAGTTAAATAAACATCTATGTTATCTCCAAAACAAAACTGCAGCAATATGAAAAACATTACATAAGACTCCCCCCCTATGATCTTCCCCTTCCCCTGAAACCCCCACCCCTAGGAGGACCACCTCTCCCACCCCTTGGGCCACCTCTCCCACGAAAACCACCACCTCCACGAAAACCTCCACCACCTCCACGGCCACCTCTACCACCACCACGACCTCCTCCACCTCTACCAGCTTGTGCTTGTCCCCTGCAAAAAAAACAGACCACTCGTGTTAAGTGAAATGACTCCAAACCATTTTAAATACAGTGCCAGCAATAATTCACAAACAAATCACTGACAGAAAAAAGTTCAGAGTCCTATATTTTTTAGGACTGCAAACACAGTACTAATAATTCTCTAATCCATATATAATCTAAAGAGGCTACAATAAGACTTCCATATTCACTTTCAACTTGTGGCTGTACAAGAAGCTGTTGTTCTATGTGTAAAAGAAGCACCACATGCCAACAACAAAATAAAACAGCGTTGGAAAATTTAAGAAATCATAAAAAAACATTGATTCAAGGCAAGAACAGCGCACACAATAAACAACCTGTGAAACAATTCGCATTTCAAAGTTAGGTTAAAAGAATGATGTGGCATGGGTAGTAAAAAACATGGTTGGACATGATATAAAAGAATGTAGCCAAAAACAAAACAAATAAAACAAAAAAACAGATTCAAAACAAACAAAGATGAACAAAAAAATAAAATACAAGGACAATCAGAACATATATAGAAGTAAGGAAAGTTAATTGGACAATGATTAACCCATATTCATCTCCATATAGTACATATCAATGAGAAAATAAATTGCATGATACTTGGAAAAGTTAATTTTTGGCAAAGAGATGCAAAGAGGCCATACTTAGGTTGTGGAAGAAATCTTGCAAGAGGCAACAGTTTCCTTGGATCAATGTAAAACTTGTCCCCAGCTGAATAAGAGGTAGCAACAATCCCTTCCATCATTTTAATCGAGAAGTACTGCATGTTCACAAGGAAAGCACCATAACATCACTACTCCGTTGCAAAACAAAAACTTCCAACATGTTAAAACACAAAAAGGAAAGAAACCCACAGCTTCGTTGATGGGGCCAAATATTTCATCAACTTTCCCGATCTGAGTCATGTTTTTCAGATATATAGGAGCATTGAAAAAGGGAACTTTCTCGTTCGTAAGCTTTGTCACTGCATCTCCCTCACATGCATGCATAAACGTTGCAACTTCTGCAGACAACAAGCCCCGTTAAAAGATTAAACGCCAACATAACTTACTTTTTATAACCGATAGAGTTATATTCTTTCACAGTAAATTATAGACGAAATCGTGCCAGCAACAAAAACAACAAAGCAGTATAATTTTAAGCTTCAAACACTTTTCGTTAAATACCCAACAGAGAACAAAAAAATAGAAACGTTTCTTAAGTTCCGTAATGGAAGAAAAAACAACCTACAACTTCGGAGGGTGGTCCTTCGTCGCGAAAACCGCCACCGCCGCGTCCTCCACCGCCACGACCAAATCCACCTCTACCCCTGAAACCGCCACCGTCGCGGCCACCCCTGAAACCGCCACCGCGCCCACCGCCTCTGGGGGGTCTCATTGTTTGGTTATCAGAGAATGCAGCCACAGACGCTTGCCAAGACAACGTTTGGGGGGTTTAGGGTTTTGGAGCAACGTAGTGGAAAATAGGGTTTTGAAGAGAGAAGAATACTTCAATGTTTGGGCCGCTATTGGGCTATGTTGGGTCTACAAATTATCGCTATCATCATTTTTTTTTCCACACACCTCATATTTTTTTCTCCTCCCTCCCACCCCCACTAAACACCCGTTTATTTTCTAATTCCTCTTCATTCACCGCCCATTTTACCCTATTTGTTTTTCCTTCTCATAAATTAATGAAAAACTTGTTTACGTCATGTTAAATTTTCCACTCCCAATTATACACGAGTTTTGTATATTATAAACAATAAAAAAAAATTGTTGTGTTAAATTCTCCACCCACTACTTCCAACGCTAATAAAGAAAACAATTTGTTATGCATTGAAATAAAAGTAAACAATTTGACAATCTCATGAAATATAATATATATATATAAATAAATTAACATAACATAATTTATCAATCAATAATATTAATAAGTCTATTACTATAACGATCCACACATGTTTATATATACAATGCATTTTCACAAGGACTATACATACTTTAGATTTTTTTCATTTTATTTTTTTATGCTTTATTATTCACTTGAACATCTATAATTGGATCACCATTTCTACTAATTTTAACTAAATAAAAAAATATTAAAGAATCATGACGTTTGAATCAAACATTCTAGAATTAAGTTCCAGATGGAGCAATTATGTTGATCAATTTTTGTGTTACTTATATTTTAGTGTTTTTTTATGTGCAAATAATTATGGTAATGAGAAGGGGAATGGTTCTTGGTAAGGAGAATGTGTGAGACCAATTGTTTTTATCACGCAAAAAAAACATGGGGTGCCAAAGAGAAAATGCACCATGAAGATACACATGTACACCGTAATGAACCAATTTTGTAGTGTTTGCATATACTTCCATATTAACAATGTATAAAGATCACATGGCTTATAATTTGTAGGATAGGTTGGTAAGAAATTTTATTTATTAAATGTTTACATTTTTTAAATGAAACTCACATGGTAAATATTACTATGAAACATTGACAATTCAACTGGACTATTATATATAGGCACATCAAATCTTATGTAAAACATAACATCATTTGTCCTTCTTTAAATAATGCATCTTTTTATATTTGTATTTTGTTTTTGCACTAAGATATTAATTATAGGTATATTATCAAAAGTTGATATCCAACTTTCTTAAGTGATTATTTCACTTATTGGAGAAATGATCATCACACCAACTTATGTGTCATCATTGTTGCATATACTAATCATCATCCAATTCTAAATGTCCATAAACTTAGATGTAACACAAATCATATATGTTTTTGTAATTACGTTTTTGTAATTACGTTTTTGTAATTACTTAGTATTAAGCACAGGGATACAACTATAGAGACAAGATAGTGTAGTGGACAAGTATCCCTACACTAGCCATGTGAGGTGTGCAATGATTGTTAAGCAATAAACTATGGATCTTTGTAACTCAAGCTAATTTAATGAATCTTATAGGTAGCACAATCTTTGTGAACATGAATGTCATCTTAGTCAATATATTCTATTTGGGTTTGTTTTGTGGTCTTAGGATAAGTAGAGTGTATTCTTAGTGAGTAACTACATCAACTCATCTCTATGAGCAACTTGTTAATGTTTTTTTGTTAAACATAAAGTAGCTTACAAGGATATATTTAGAATTTGTGAACTTTTTTCTTATTTTGCGAATTGTATATGCACTAACAACATGCATAAATATTTTTATATAATAAGCATGAACATATGAGTACTTTCCCTAACTCAAATTGAGGGAGGTAGGTCTAAGTTATGTTAAGAAATTGTCGTTGTATTATGCATATTGTATTATGCATATGTAGTAGGAAGATTTCTTGCATTTGCAATAATGTGATTCCAACTAGATAACTCAGAATTAAATGTTTATCATACCTAAAACCTTAGTTATAATTATAAAATCAAGGTTTGTGTTTATCACACTCAAAATCAACATTAAATGTAAAGTAAAACCAAATAATTAAATTAATCAATCTTATTAAAATAGAGAAGAAGAATTAAATGAGTTAGGAAATTCTATTATTAACCTCTAACAACAAGGTATCTAGTCACCCGTGGCTTTTAGATTACATTAATATCCTTATTGATTACTCTGACACTCTAAATGTTGTGATGGTGTCTGGTGTTTTTTGTTAGCAAAAGAAGAAAATGGACATTTTGCTTCAGTAAAGAATTTTGATGATGATGATTCATGGAGAAGTGTGGAAGACTTAAAAAGTGGTTAGATTCAAGAGATACATTGAAGACTTAAAAAGTGGTTAGATTCAAGAGATACATTGAATACTAAATAATTTAGTTGTTAAAATCATCGAAGTTTTGTATTTTATTTAAATTAGTAGACCAAGAGTCAATAGAAAGATCAAGAGTAAACAGACACAAACAACATAAAACTCAAGGACAATTTTATTTTTCATAAAAACCTTTAAGAGAATCAATTATGACTATTGATAATCGATTGTCACAGTTAATTTTAGGTTTTCAGAAAATCCTTTAGAATAAATTTTGAAATAGTTTATTTAATAATCGATTATCACTTATAATAACGGATTATCAATGACAGTTGCAAATAGACTCTTCAGTTTTCTAACCTAATTTTCAGATTAAGGGTCTATATATAGTTTACCTAAACCTAATTTATAGAGAACTTTTCACTGAGAGTTTTAAAGTTGTGACTACTAAAGAAACTCTGTGTTTGTGAAAAGATGGCTTTGAGAGCCTAGTGTGGGCAGAGCAAAAACTTTCACTGAGTGTGTCTACGTGATTGAGTGTTGTTGTTGTTGCTAGGAAAGTTGTTCATCCATTGTGTCTAAAGAGGTCTTTGCTAACCTTAACTTTATTCTCTATGATTATAAGTTGTTGGTTATTTTTAGTGATTGGTTAATCCCTCTTTAGAGAGATTAACAACTAGACGTAGGGTCTTTTAATCTGAACCAACATAAAATACTTGTGTAGTTTCTCTCTTTCCTTATACTCTTTAATTCTATTGTTGATTAGTTATAAAGAATCATGCTATAAAATTAGTTTATAAAAAGGGGAAAATTTTAAAAGGCCCAATTTTATTAAGCAAATCAATTCACCTCCCCTTTGATTTTCGTCAAGATACAAACATTTCGTTGTGTGATTCCAACAATTGGTATTAGAGTTTTCTTTGATAGTTTTTCAAATATTTTGAAAATATCACGATAAAACCAAACATTTTCTAAAGGTATTTTTATTAATAGACCTTCACTTTTAACTAGTAAAAATTATCTATTCTAGAAAGTCAAAATGCAAATCTTTATAGAGTTTAGCGATAAAGTTGTGTAAGATGTTATTTTAAACGGATCATATATGCCTATTGTACGTCTAAATAATGTGCAAAAACCAAAGTTTTATATTCCATGCACCACTGAGAAAAATAAAAGAGCTTAGTATGATGTAAGAGTTAAAAATATTATTTCATCTTTTATAACCATGGATGAGTTTTTCAATTTTTTTATATCATTTTATTTTAATGATGTAAATATGTATGAATGTTATATCTTAAATAATTAACCCTTACAAATTAAATTCTAATATATGAATAATATAATTTAAACAATAAAAAAAACTTTTTAAAGGTCAAACAAAAGCTAACTAAAAGAAGAAATTTAAACACGTTTCAGAACTTGACATGCGGTTAAATGTGATGCTGACATTTGATAATGTGTATTTTTGACACATGACACACTCTCATTAACTTACATAAAAAAAAATCAAAAAAGACATTCTCTCGTTTAAGTAAAAGAAGAAACCAACCTCGTTACATAAAAGCCTATAAATTCGACATATGATCATTTATTTTTCTTACATGTGGTACAAGAACAACCCATTTCTACAAAATACATTTCTTTTACATGTTACACATTACACTATATATTACATGAGATATTATTAATATTATTAATAATATTGAGTATTAATTTTATTATTATTTAATCATATTGTTTATATTTTGTAATGTTTTAATTGATATGAGAAGAAAGACGAATGTTTTTGAAACCTGTTTATTTCTATTAAAGGTCCATCCAGACATTTATCAACACGGTGTTGAGTAATTTTGATAAAACAATTTAAATAAAATACATTATCATATATTATTATTATTAATTAAATTATTAAATGAAATACATTATTAATGTTCTTTTCCTTATGCACATTGCATTTGGACATTCTCATATCTAATATATTTAATTTCCTTAAGTGTAAGGAAGCTAATTATTTCCACTTTTTCATTGTGTGATTTTCAATAACTTATATTTATTATTATGATTATTTTTGTTATTTTATTTTTAAAATTTATGTAACTTTTTCAACAACCCACCTTCCAAGACTTCTCACCTTCCCATACATCTTGACAGAAAGGTGAAAGAAATCGTTTCGTTTTAGGGTTTATTTTCAACAATCATGTTTCAAATGATTTTTCAATTTCTCCCTCCGTTCCTGTAACATTTCATGTTATTTCATATGTGCTCAAAAGAAACGGTCGAATGCTCTTTCCAATTTAGGCTTTAGGTACACTATTACTATTTTAAATCACTTTTCAACTTCTTCCTCCTTTAGTTTAACATTTTAACTTATTAATAATATACCCATTCTTAAATTGTTAAATTGTAAAATAGGCAGGTATAAATATTTGTAACTAATCCATTCAATTTAAATTTGTTCAAATATTTAATTTTCTATATTTAAAAGCTTTAATTAAATTCTGCTCTATATTATTCAAAGAAATATTTCTTTTAAAAAAATATTTATAAAATCAGTTTCTTACTATGTAAAATAAATAGAAAAAATATAACTTACATTTTTACAAAAATTTTAAAAATTATTCAATTTGATATTCATATGATGCAAAATAACTAATAATACTTTCAGTTTCAATATTTTTCGAAATTAAGATTCACATTGCCAACACCAAGAAAAATTTTAAATTAAAAATTTATGATAACAAAGTTTGAATTTAAAATTTAAAAGTTGCAAAAAATTATAAAATTGCCACATTTTTTTTCTTATAATATAATCCTTTAAATAAAATATTTAAATTAAAATAATTATTTTACCAATTTACTATTTAAGTCAATTTTTCTTTCAATTTTAACAATTTTTTTTATTTGAGTTCTTTTAAACTTAACTATTTCTTAATAAAAAATCCTACCTGTAAAATAAATAAAAATTATTTACAATAAAATTACACAATTTATTTATATTTAATTTTATAATTATAATAATATGGAGAATAATAATTTGATAATTATCCAAATACTACAGTCTCCAATAGCATGATCCAGTAAATTTACAAACAGCATTATAGCAATTTGGAGGAAACATTAATGGTGCAAAAGGGTATAGAATAATCATATAACATCATTATAATAAGAAGCAAATGTTAATTGTCCAAGGCTATTCCAAATCATCCTATAATACTTATCATATACTTAAGTTTTAAATTTAGATGTGAAATTGAAATTCAATTATATTCATGTTAATACATTTTGATCTTAAATTTTAAATACAAATTAATATAATTATTTTAATTCAAATATATTAATTATTTTCAATGTTAATTGAGATTGACATTTGAGCTAGTAACTCACACATCAATCCATATAAAAAAATTAAATACAATTGAATTAAAAAGGTTATATTTATTCATTTTTAAAATTTAGAGATTAAAAATATATTTAAGTCTAAAAAAATTATAATTGTCCTAATATTTACGTCAATATATACCAAGCTTCCTCTAAGATCAAATGCAAGTTTGTAGAAAACATCAATTGACAAAAAGTTAAAATTAATATGCAAAAGGATTAGTATATAACATTACACTAAATGAATTTCATTAATCAATAGGCCCTGCAATAAAGAGCAAACAAAATATAACAACTTTCAATATATATCTTTCAAACGCACATTCCTCACATAACAATAATCAATGAAACATGTCCTTCATATAATGTTTATTGTTTTTGTATGAGGTCGAGTCACCTAATCTTACACACTTTTTATCGCTTCCGTCCGATCTTCGCTGGATTCTTTCCTCCGTTGTCTAAGTTTTGTCCGTCTAGTCCGTCTGAGAGGGTACCTGTTAAAGGTGCTCCGATGCTTAAGTCAGTAATGGTCCGATCGGTGGTTTAAGCGCTGCAATAAATGTGTAATTAATGAATTTGTCTAACTCTTACCTTTGACCTGTATTTATAGTTTTGGTCGTGGGCCTTGGATTAGCAAAGCCTTAATCACGGCCCAATCCAAAGCCCAATCGTCCTTAACTAGCATTTTACCTTAATCATGTTCGGAGACCGTACCGTCCGTCTTGGGTGTTTATCAGGTATCGTCCCGGGATCATCTAGTACATTTATCAAATTTAAAACTAAAAGACTTAGGATTTAAAAAAATATAATGAACAAAACTTATAATTCAATTGACTATTGGTTCTTGAATTCTTTACATACACCCTTAAACCATGAGTTTTAGAAAAGCTATATCTCAATGCATTTTCACTCATCCTTATTTATCTCTATTTTCTTTCCAATTTTTTTGCCATTAATGCTTAACATACATTCTTCCTAGAAAACAAAATAAAAGGATTCACATGATTAGTAATGTAAAAAAAATGTTTACAATTTGGACGTTTTGCAATCTCCCTTTGAAGATTTTGTTTTTCCAAATCATTTCTCTTTCTCGTGGCTTTCTCTCATTTATTTGTTCTATTTTTCTTTCCTTTTTGCCTCTTTTCTTTGTCATAATCTTTGTTCTATTTTGGTGAAGTTTATCAAACTTTCACTTTATTTCTATACATTCTCTTTCACCACCGGAGATGGAATGAGAAGATCTCGAATTTATTATCGAACGCTATTGTCAATTTGCATCTCCAAAACTTAATTCAACATTTATGACAAAATCATAGAATAAATCTCCTTTTTTTAAAGACATTTTTCTTCAAAACAATATTAGTAAAACAAAATAAGACAAAGAAACAAAATAAATGGTTAGAAGTAATAAATGAAATATGCACCTCTCCACTCAGTAAATATCTACACTCAATTCACTTTTCCACAAGGGACTTGAATTATTAAAGTTAAAATCTTCCTTCTCCTTTATTATTGGAAATATAGGATTTACATTTTTATTTGAAATTTGAATTTGATGATAATTTGTCGTAAACATAGTCCTATATAGCATTTGTAAAAACACTTTTGAGATATATAAAATTGATAGTATTTTCAAAAGAAACATTCTTAGAGTTTTATCTTGATTTATAGAAGTCAATCAACGATTCAACAATTAGAGCTTTTGTTTGAAGAAGCATATAATTATCTTGTACAAATAGCATGTCATTCTTTGGAGGAGCATATAATTATGATTTTCTTATTTTCTGTTATTCACTGGGACATATGTTGATAGTTCCTTTTCTCGCTCTTAAGTATCATATCACAAAGGAAAGGGTTTGATGAGGAAGGAGAGAATAGATGGTGGAAAGGGAGATTGAAGGTAGAAAAGTGAAGATAGGTAAATGGTAGGAGGAAATGTGAAGAGACCAATGTTGTAAACAATACTCTAAACGGAGGTAGGTTCCACCATAGTCCATTAGCAGTAGGAGGGTCAAAAGAAAATGAGCGTAGGTGTTGGAAAGGGACACCCCAAGACCAACAGTTTAACACAAAAATCGTAAGGACAAAAGAAAAAAGCCTATGGAGCACTAAGTGACCCCCCATCGATTATTATGTCGTTTAGAGTGTGCATACCGACCACCACTAGGATCAGGATCGCAAATCTACAAATTATTATGGTCTTAGAATTCATTGTTATGTTTGACGCTGGTAAAAATTTATACCATTACATACAAAATCTTAAATTGTTTAAACCACAACCATGAATCATGGCCAAGGTAACCACCATAATTCTGACTTTCTCCTTAACTTTTTTCTTTCTTTTATACAATTATAACGAAATTTTTATAAGGGAGGGAATTATGTGAATGGATTCTGGGGTCAAAAGCAAACCTACCCATTCCAACTTAATAATCATGAAAAATATTCTCATCATAATAATTTTGCCTCGTTTTTCAGGGATACAAGCAAATGTTCACTACAGAAGCTAGCAAACAGTTCGCCCATAACATATAGAGGCAATGTAGAGATTCTTGGCCCATTTTTCCTGCACAAACATCAAACTATATATTAATACCTAGCGGGGGCAAATCCTACACAATCAGCAGCAGTACCACATATCACAAAAATCATACAGAAATCTTTGTATTATTTTGATAAGTTCTTCTCTAGGTTAATCATTCCCAACAAAGCTATCAGTACTCTCCAGATCCTCAGATGTTAATTTTCTCCAATCAAAAAAATTGGAAGAGGACCAAAAAACTCGAGGAAAACCAAAAAGGAATAACAGCAGTGGCGCACCATAGAAAACTGTTAAGATTTTAATTTCCTTTTTTCATCATTAAAAAGAACAAGGTTCACAAATCACTGTAATTTCAGATATTTTTTTTCGTTTAACAAGTTGGATTAAGTTTAACCATATTCATAATTGTCCAATTAAATTAATAAATAATCAAACCTAAATGGATTGGCAAACACCAACATGCATGCTAAAACTGCGCAGATCCCAAACATAAAATTAATATAACTGGAAATTACCTTAACATGGGTACTAGGAAAAGCAGATGTACGAAGCGTCTCCTGAGTTTCATCAAGCAATTTCCGCTTTGGTATGCTCAGTATGAAGGCTGCCTGGTCACTGGTAGCAGCCATAGAAGTAATCCGATAACCATTCTCCCATCGACGATGGATTCCTTCACTTGGATACAAAAAGTCAATCTCCACAACCTTGCATCATCAAACGAAAAAAAAAAAACAATCAGCGTTTAAAATATTCATACAATACCGAAAATTAGTGGTGAAAAGATTTAGATACCTGATCAGAATACCCAGAATTCCTGGACATGACAACACCCCAGCGGCTGCCAGCAGTAGTCATTGAGGTAACATGGAATCCTTCTTTCCACTTCTTGTTTATCCATTTGAAAGGAAATGATTCACTGACTTTGTATGACTGCTGCGTATAAGGAGTTCCTAAAGCAAGGATTCAACCACGAGACAACAAACAGAAAGTCATTTAGTTTGAAAAACAGTTGATATTTCTTTCATTCAATAAAATAAACGGGGTAAAACAAAAGTAACCCTCCTGTAAACTATTTAAAAGTTTCTTTTGGAGCTTCTTTAACTAAAGTTTTTGGAAGAAAAGTTCATTTTCATTACGTAGCAATTCAATTGCATATAGGTTAAAAAGACCGAACATATGGCATGAAAACCACCATGCGAACAAGGAGAGAATCAATGTCTTCTATAATGCAACACAAGGAGAAGTTTAAATTGATGTTAAAAATAACACATTGCAGTAAATGCCGCCTTGTAAGTTAATATTACTCAAGACACAACAATTGGCATCACAACCCCCATGCAAACAAAAAACGATATATTCAAAAGTTCAAATCAACTACCGCATAAAAGATTGTAAAATGGGACAACAATATTTTAAATTCAAAAATAGGTGCCATGGGTCATGGTGGCCAAATGGGGCGCAATAAGTAAACAATGGCGAAGCATAAAGATTTACGTCAGGCTTTTCAAAGTAAATAATATAAACCTTTGGACATGACAACCAAGGAACTCCCATTAACTGCACCAGCGATTGCACTGATGTAGTAATTTTTCTCCCATTGCTCCATTATCCAATCCTAAAAGATCAAAATACCAGTAATTCAGCACAAAGACATCAATTATTTAACTCATACATATTTATGTTTATTTAAGAAAAAATGAAATATATAAAGCAAGGAAGAGAAAACACGCCTTGTGCAGGAAGGCCAGAGATAACTCATAAACTTGTGAAGAAAAACCCGTTCCTGCATCCATGATTAGTGCCCATAAATTTGCTGCAGAGGCTACACAGCTTATATACAACCCATCCTCAATACCCTTGTCGACATGTTGTCGGAGCCTAGTGTCTGCAACATTATAGTGATATCTACAACAAAGAAAATGTTATTTAAGACAAGATCAAGAAAAGTAAACACTTTTTAAATGAATATGCCAATGCGTATGCTGGGCAATCTAACTTGTATACGTTTACTCCTTTTAAGATAATTACCACACATAATAGTAACTAAAAACCATTACTGCTTTTATGGCAATGGAGCGCAATAAGTATAAAAGCAATAGACAGAAAAAATCCATAAACCTAAAATCAAGTAATAAGTAGGTTCATTTAAAGAACTAAAGGTTCCTAAAATTGTAAGTATAACCCGGGATAAGTAGTTACAAATAAGGTAGTTTGAAAATACTAAATTCATTTAAAGTAAAACTATTTAAAGGATTAAAAGTTCCAAAAATTCTAAATTGTATAGGGGGGTAGGGGAGCAGTATAAGAATAATATTTACTCAAGATCATGAAATTCAGGGTGAAATCTTTTTAGGTTTAATTTACAAAATGTCCTTCAGACTAGTTCTTACACAAGATTATTGAACTTTCCTAAACAATGTCAGGTTGCACACCTTTGTGCTTTCGTGGAAAATGATTCCTTAGTTTGCTCTTTCTACTCCTATATTTATTGGCATTCTGATTCTGATGCCATTGCCCAACTAGGCAATATTGTTTCATTCTATTGCTAGGTCATAATGACAGAATTTGAGACTTCAACACGCATAGATATATAGCTGACTTCTTATGGCCTCACAGATGAGTCAAATTATGGGAAGCCCAAACCCAATAGTCAGGAATGGAAAATTCCTGAACCATGACACATTTTTAAAAGCAAAAAGAAAGAACGCCCCAAGTCAAGCAACAACACTCATTGCTCGGACACATCAAAGCAAGAAAATTTTATGACTTAACACATAATCTGGAACATCATTAAGAACAAAGCCAGACAAAGGATGATGTAATAACTACCTCTGCTTCATGGGACGACGTGCATTATACACTGATATCCATTGAGTAGCAGGACTCCCCAATCGAACTTTCTTCTTAGGTTGTTCATCTTCTTCAAGATTTATAAGCATCCTACCTCTTTTCTGACCAACCTATTTATACAAGACGTTTAGCATTTGTAAACACACTGCAATCATCAAAAATAGATGATACTGTATTAACCCCCTAAAAAAGAAATATAAAAATAGCCACCTTTAAAGCTCCATCTATTCTGATAGGTCTCAATGGAGTGCATGGTTCAATCAAGCTTTCAAAAAATGATATAAGCTTGGAATAATTTGGCTCCTCATCAAATCTCATATTAGTAACAGCTTCAAGAAACTGCTTAAATGGTGCAGGACAGAAGCAACACATCAACTCCGGGGAAGTGGCCATCTTTTTCTTACAAACAAGAAAGCTTTTATTGTCACCCTGTACATTTGGTCAATAGAGAGAAATTATATCACATACAAAGAAACCTCTAAGAAGCAAGAACCAACATAAAACAAGATACTAAGAACAGCACCTGATAACCCTGCCATGGTAATCTCCCTTTAATGAGAAATATTAGGGTGTATGCAAGAGACTCGAGATCATCTCTTCGACTTCCAGTTCTACCCAAATGAGCGTGTACACTAGCATACCTTATCGTTCCCCTGCACAAAAAGGCATATTATAGATATGTAAAAACAAAAATATAGCGACACAAACAAAAGCTTGAGACCCATAAGATTTACAAACCTGAAAATATCAGGTCTCTGGTCATAATCAACATGTAGACCAGACGATGCATCCTTCCATCTAGAAGCTGAAGAAAATGCATGGCATGGACATTTATGAGCCATGAAAATATGAAGTAACTCCAAATAATTAAGAACTATAGGTGAAACGGAGAGTCAAAACCAAAGAAAACAACATGTCTGAAAGAAAAAACATACCTAGACCAAGATCAATAAGATATAGTTTCTTATCATCAGCAGATCCGGGCTGGCCAAGCAGAAAGTTTTCTGGTTTCACATCCCCATGAACAAACCTGATTCCATGGTATGAGTTCCATTAAAAAGATCATTAGTCATGACAAAGTCAAAATGAATGAGAATCTTAGGCTAGACAGGACAGAAAAAACTATCACACGCATTTACCCTTTCAAGTGGAGCTTCTCAAGAATTGATATAGCCTCTACTGCAATGCATGCAGCCATACTCGGAGACATTCTGTTCAGAACAAAAAAGTTAATGGGCAAATGTGCGAAGCATTTAAGTAAATTGGGCTAATAAGGAAGAATTTGAATCTTACGATTGGCCAAGAGAATTCCATACATCCCAAAGACTGGGCCCAAGCATGTCCATGACCTGAAATAAATTGTTTTACTTTAGACAATAAAGAGAAAATCAATATACGCTGACACAGGAAACTGCAAACTATATCTTACCAAAATATAGAAATCTCCTTGTCGGCCCTTGTAATGAACCCAGGGAATTCCATAACAGCCATTCAGAGTACTTTTCAATGTAAAAAAATATAAGTGAGAATTACATAGTATCATTAGATCAATTGAAGCTAAAAATACATTTTCTTGATAATCATGAACAAACACAAAAGGCAGATTACTCACCTGTAAACTTGCCACTCATAAGGAGGTCCATAATTGCAACCTTTACTGTTTCTGTGCTCAAACTTAAGTGCAACCTGTAAAAAAGGTTAAATAAGGAAAAACAATGTATCGTTCAGCATAGGCTCACTAACACTTCATTAAATCCTCAAAGAGATTGAAATCCCGAGTAATACCTCAACCGCATCAGGACCTGTTCGATCAGAGCCACCACCAGTTACCCTTCGACCAACATAAACTTGACCAAAACCACCCTTACCCAATTTCCTTTCTATCTTATATATAGGAGAGTTACCAACTTGTACCTGCAATTAATAAGAAAGTATTCACCTCAAATAAAGTAACAAGGTACTGCCAAAATCTTTATTAACTAAAAACAATAACTGCAATGGAGTCTGGAATAAGTGGGAAACATAATAAACATTACTCTAAATATGTACAAGAAAACATCTATTACCAAACTCAAATCTTCTCCTGAACGGCCAAATTTACACTAATTCAAAATATCAACAAAACAAAAAAAAGCAAGAAATGCAATAAATATTGTAATATAACCATTATATCCAGCCCCAGCATACTTGTTAAGATTAAAGAAGTTAGCAGCTGTAACTATTATTTCTGAAAATAGCACCATGAAGAAAACAAAATTATATTTGGAAAGTAAATAATGCTATCCAGGAGAAGTATCATGCAAATAGGGTATACCCTCTCAGGGACAGGAGTTGTGCTGGGTTCTTCCTCAGCTACAGCCACCTTATCTGCACTTCCACCCTCCATCGCAATGTTATTATTGGCCACTACCTCTACGTGATTGTAAATGGGTTCTGGAGCCCCTAAAGCAACGGGTTCAGGTAAAACTTCACAAGGTTCAGGGTCCAGATCAATCAATCTTGCTCCACGGCCTCTACCAGCTGCAGTTCGCCTTGTGGGTACAGCTGGTGAAGGCCCTTTGCCTACAGCTGTGGCATTACCACCTCTTCCTCTTCCACCTCCAACTCTCCTCCTAGTTCGATTCTGAGCAGGTTGTGCCCAATTCTCTCCTTGCTCAACAGGTAGTGGACCAGTCTGAAGATCTCCAAGCCTTTTCGACCTTCTAGCTCCACTTCTCAACTCTGGCATCCTCTCCCCATTCAAATCATAGCCCACTTGAGTATCGCCCAACGAATGGTAAAATTCCTCTACAATGACAAAATCAAAGCAAACAGACAAATGAGACTGAGAAACCTTTTTAGCAACAAGAACATAACCTCCTCATGATCAACTGAAAAATTATAAAGACGAGAAAATATCTAAGGAACCAGCCTCGGTCAGACATCAGATAACAACATAAAGAAAGTAGCGTACTGAAAAAGCAGTAGATACCAAGAAAAAAAAGATTCCATTTTCAGCAAAATATACTCCACAACCAAAAGAATGTCCCTAAAAGCATACAAAGAAACCCGTCACTTTATGCATTCCAAATTCAACGCTCACTCCTTATATCATCATTGTCGGTCAATATCCTAAACTATTCCACAGAAAACCAAGAACACAAAAGAATCCAAAACATAAACCACAAACAAGTTCTTATCCTAATCTCCATAATCAAAACAGATGACACAAACTCCAAAAAACTCAACCGATTGCTTCATCCGAAACGCCGGCAGCACTAAAAACGAAAAAGCTCAAACCAGATTGAACACTCAAAGAGCAAAACCAACAAATCTTCAATCAGATCATTAAAAAATCATAAATATTTAAAAAAATCACAAAAATTAAAAAAAAATCCCCCAACCGTCATCGCACACACTCACCGGCAACATCTATCTCAGACCGATTCACACCAAAGAAAAAGTCCAGAAATTAAAATAAAATAAAATAAACATAGATATTCCAAGGTCTGCAGAAAAATAAAAGGAAAACAAACCTCACAGATCGATCTGGCAAGCTGCGGAAATGGAAGGATCGGGGAGCGATTGACGTAGGGGCGAAAAGCGAGGGCGATCGAAGTGAAGATCGTGAAGGAAGGAGTGAGGAATGAGCCGAAAATGCGTAATGGTGGAAGAGGAAAAGGTGGAGAAGGCTTTGAAAGAGTGAGGGGAAGGAAAGTACGGCTAAAGCATCGTGATGGAGAAATTTAGGGTTCAAAGGGAAGACGAAGAAGAAGAAGAAGAAAGAACGGTTCGTGAGAGTATATTAGGTGGATGAAGATATGGGTTACCCTCTTTTGGTTTTTGTTATCTCTGCTTCTCTTTTCTTTTTCTTTTTTTTTTTCTTTTCAAAGAGAGAATGCGGTAATGGTGAGTTTATTGTTGTTGGTTTTGTACGTGTGGGTTTGTGTGAGAAACTGTTTCTTTTGTGTTTTATTTATACACCATGCAATGCAAGTGTGCCCTCATTCGCACCAAAACGATATTACAACATTTTTATT
The DNA here is from genome assembly GCF_029865625.1 of Vigna umbellata. Classification (NCBI taxonomy): domain Eukaryota; kingdom Viridiplantae; phylum Streptophyta; class Magnoliopsida; order Fabales; family Fabaceae; genus Vigna; species Vigna umbellata. The sequence goes on along the minus strand of NC_142169.1, from coordinate 18,259,409 downwards.
TTTATTCTATTTCTAATTATCAGTTTCCTTTTTTTTCTTTCATAAAATATATCCGTTTCTTGCAATTCAAATATTTTTTATTTTTTAATATTTTCTTTGACTTTTCATGCTTCTGCAGTTTCAAAGTCTGATAATTGGCCGATTCACATGTATGCATGAATGTATAAAGATAGAAAACGGTATTACAATAATTATATTATGTGGGGTTTGATTTAATTCTCAACTTTAGTTAATCAATTAATCTCTTTCTTCTTTTAACTTTTTATCTTAATTGCCTCTGCATTATTATCAGATCATTTATTTATTCAAAACACTGAGAGAAATAAAATTTAAAAAAAAATAAGTTAGGGGTTAGATTGTGTGAGAATCATCTTCATTTTCTATCAGATTTTGTATTTATTTTGGTGTATTTTGTTTTACAAAATAATTCGAGTAATAATAATTGGGAAATTATTCACCCGTTAGAGACTAGCTAGGTTATGAATGAATGACTGTTGTTTTAGATTAATAATAACGTTATGATCTTGTAGAATATGTCTTTCTTTATTTGTTATCTATGTATTTATCTGTTTAATTTTATGCTAAGATAATTCCGTAAAAAATATTATTTAGTACAAATTATTTGGAAGTTTTGTAAATCATGGATCAAAATTAAGTTTTCAAAATAAAATCAATGGTTTTAATTGCATTCAATAAAGAATTAAATAACTGACATTAATATTATTCATATATTGATAATTAATATTTGTTTTAATGATTTTACGTAGTGTCTTTTATTTATTACCAGTTTTCTTTTGAACAAATAATTAAGGATAGAAATTAAATAATAAATTATTACTATTATATTATATATTTATAACACTCGTATCAGTTTACACTATCTTTAAATTTAATTTAATTCAAATCATAAATAACGTTATAAATAAGTATAGTCATATTTGCATGATTGTGTTATTTTTATTCACGAATTAATTTTGAAAATTCAATATTTGCATGATTGTTAAACTATGATTTGACAACATAATATGATATTTATAGATTTAAAAAAAATCACGAGGACTTCAAATGTTTGAAAATAAAAAACGAAGTGTAAAGAGAATCAATATCACCCACACATTTTTAGTTAAAAATTAGACAGTTCAATCTGATTTATTTCGTGAGTCACTAATTTTATAATCCAACTTAATTCGTTACCGTGATTCACTCATAATATTTTTTCTTTCAAATTACTTTATAAATTTATTAATTATGAATCAATCAATTAAGATTTAGTCAATTCAATCTAGTTTAATCTGATTCACAAAATTTAGTGAATTCAATCTAGTTTAATCTGATTCACTTTGTGACGAGTCATTAATTTTATAATTCTCCTTCGAGTTGGGTGGGTTTACTTATAATATTTTGTTTTCCAATTTATTTTATATATTTATTAATTATTTAAAAATAAAAGTAAAAATGTCAAAGTGGACCAATCTTATTCACACAGTTGAGTTAAAAATGAGTCATTTCAATTTAATTTACTTTTTAGTGAATCGATAATTTTATAACTTAGCTCGAATTACCATGAACTGTGAGTCCACTTATAATGTTTTTGCCTTTCAATTTATTTAATATATTTATCATAATATAATTAAAATATATTAATTCAACTTACTTTTATAATAATACAATCATTATTTAACAAACAAATAAATTAAACATTTAAATTATTTAAATATTATTGAATAATATTTTAATATTTAAGGACATCAAATTGTCAACCATATAATTAATAATAGTAAATAATTATTATATAAAACTTATGAAAAAAGATAAAAAAAATAAATAAAAGGTTGTTATTGTTGAATAATGGGTCAAGCCATTCTCAACCCAAATCAAATCTTTTAATTGAAGTAAATCAAGTTCAATTTAATTCATATTTAAATAAACTTTTTTTCCAACTCAACAAAACTCGTAAACCATATTAACTCACAAATTTCAACTTATTTTAAACTATCTATATAAAAGTGTAATATATCTTATTTGTTTATAAAAAAAATACCCTACAAATTATTTTTTGACCGTTATAAATTAACAATAGTTAAGATAAAATGTTGTTATTATTATTATAACAATATTATAAGAGTGATCATAACGCATAATTTATAACTGTATGTAAAAGGAATATGTTGTTTTATGGAACATATTCTATATTTTATTTTATTTATATATTATTTAGTGTATGGTATGTCCCGTTTAGTAAATGAATTAGTCGGATGGTCAACCACTCAGACAACTAAAGGTGATATTTTTATCATATTAATTGAGCAATCGAAATGATATTTTTACCAGTAAAACCTAACAATCAAGGTGGAACAACTTAAAACAAAAAATCATTCTAATTAGACTCGTAATCAATATTAGTAGAGTTTAGGTCGAAATTAGGTTAACTATAATGAAAAACTCATTACAAAAGTTGTAAATAGAGGTCCAAGGTAAGGTGTTAAGTTAGACATTAATTACTATTTATTACCTAACCTTTGGACCAGACTAATTTAGCATCGAAAAACCTTTGACAAATACTCATTGATGGGTGTTAGCGAACAAGAAAGCTTGGAGAAAGGAGCACTAAACGACCAATCCTTAGAAACAGATTGATCGACCCTACATACTAAAGCATTTTGGCGTCCACCATGGGACCGATCGACGACTTTCTAAACTCACATTGTGACCACAAGGAACATGACAAGCAATGTCGTCATGGAAGAAGCTTTAAAGTACTAATTGGACTTGAGGAAGATTATGAGTGATGAGTGCATATTTATGCTCTCATTTAGCCTTTAATATTGGATTCTTAATTGTTTTTTATACTTTAAAAGAATATTTTAATTAGGATTTGTTATAATTGGGATTATTGAGCACGATATAGAAAAACATCTTAAAAGTAACTTTTTGTTTGCAATGTTCTTAGGATATTTTGAGGTGTGTTAATGCAGTTATAGCTAAGTTAAGTTTATTGAGGTGTGAAAATAAATTGGTTAAAGTTTCATGACACCTTAAAGATAAATCCAATAATATAAAATAATCAATACTACAAGAAGTCAAGTCAAGCATTGCATGAAGAAGACAAGAAAAACATGAAAAAGTGAAGAAATTTGGCTAAGCTAGGAAGAGAGAACCGACAACAAAATAGGACCTTGCAATTTTCTCTATTTTTTCTATAAAAAAAAGTTGATAATTGATAAATGTTTACGATAAAAGATAATTTGGAAACATATATATTTGGATATTTTATTTGATATTTTTAAACAATTAACTTATTTAACTATATCAATAAATATCAAAAGATAATATTTGTCAAATTTTTTGAAATCTAATAAAGACCTTCTCAAATATTTTTAGATCACCACAACAATCAAATATATTTTGAAGATATTGGATTATTTAGAAGGTAATTGGAGGATATTACATTATCATAAAAAAAATTACAACAATAGAAAAACATGAAACAAATCCCAATCCAATTTCTATATAAAGAGACTTAGGGAAACAGATTAAGGAAACTTAGGAATCCTTTTGGGGCCTAATTTATTCCTCTCTTCTCTCATGTTCTTCACCCTCTCTTTTTTATTTTCATGTTATTTCTATATTTCACGGAGTGTTAAGCCTCTGAAGTTGATTTTGTTGTAATTTCTTAATTGGATTATGAGGTTAGATGGATAAATTTGTTTCTTCTTTTAATTTTTGTTGTAATTTATATTTCTCTATGTCTTTTATCTCTTAATCAAGTAAAACTAATGATTTTTACATTGTAACAAGTTAGCATGATGTTAAATCTTCATAATACATCAATCATATGAGTCTAAAGGTTTTTAATTTTAATTGAGAATTTACTTTAATTAAAGTTATAAACTTTCATGTGATTGAATGAGTTTTTTCCAATAATTGAGAATGTACTTTGGTTAAAGGTGAAAAGTTTAACAAGAATTAATCAACAATATAATTTGGTTAATTAGTTTTTTAATTGATATAAGAGGTAAAATAATAGACATGATAGACATAGTAATATTTAATTGAGAATGTACATTGGATAAATTTACTCTGATTAATTTATAAAGTTTTTGCTTTTAATTTAGAATATACTTTAGTTAATAGTGAGAATACCTACAAATTAATTCAGAATTTACATTGATTAATTTGAAAATCTAAGACAATAATTAATTGAACAATAATATTTAGATAACCAATGATGAATCCTATTTTGAAAAGGCAATGAAATCAACCTATTTTCTTTGTCTTTATTTTTATCTTTTTAAATCTTTTAATAAATTTATTTCTTTCTATCTTTTTTTATTTAATCTTTTATTTATCTTTATCTTCTTTATTATTTTTATTTTACTAACCCTTTTTGTAAAGTTTTTTTTAGAACTAATTTGTTAAAAATCAATTTTGTGTTTGTTGGGAAGATGATTTAGAGTTAAGAATCAATCTTAGTAATATTGAAGTTGTTATAGTTTAGTAGTATTACTTTGACGACGCCAATGACAACGTTATCAAATTTGGCACTGTTGTCGATAAATACGGTTAGTATTTGTAATATTTTTATTCTTGATTTTATTTATTTGTTTTTATTTTTAATTTAAATACATCTAATTTAGTTTGAGTTTTTGTCTTTGGTTATTTTTAAATTGCTAGCAAAGTTTTTGTTTTAATTAAGAATTTTTTTTGAGAAATATTTGAGATTAGTTGGAGAATACTCTAGCTAGGAAAGACTTGATTCTTAAGTTGTTCGTTGTGATGCACATCTCTTTCCTAGGAGTGGATCCAACAATAACTTATTTATTTCTTACTCGAAATATTTCTCCAAAGCAAGAACAAAGGGGAAAGAAGTAAAAAAAAGAGGAATAATTTCAGATGGATTGCGTTGTGTGTGACTCGAGCCAACTCGAGAGAATTTTATCAAATTGAATCGGAAGTTGAACGAAACTTGTGTAAGCTACGAAAAAGTTAGAAATTTGGGTGTTTATATACATCCATTTGAGTGCTTTTAGTTTGCATATTTGACTTCATACTTGTCATTGGACCATTGTCAAGTTCTTAGAGTTAAGTTTATCTTTTGTTTCTTTGAGTTTCATGCTCTATTTTGATTCTAATAGGTTTTTCTTCCATTTTGTGTCTCATGAACTTTTAAGCTTCCAAAAGAGTTTTCAAATCTGATTTGTGGTGTGTAGGGGTGTTTATGTTTGCTGAAAGCAAAAGAAAAAAGAACACACAAAAGGTACAAAAGAAAAAACACAAAAGTTAAAAAACAAAAGTATGTACAAGGGACCACTACCACTAACTTTGTGTGTGAACTTTCATGTTGATTTTGTGACTGTTTTTTACATGACAAATTGCCTCTATCCAGTAGCTTGAGTACATGCATTTTATTCTAAAAGAGTGTCCATAGTACATTATTACTTCATTGCTTATGAAAACCATTTTCTACTCTAGTTATTTTGGTTTTTGTATTCTATTGTAGTGTCATTCTTTAGGTATTTCTTTTGTGTGTCTAATGTTTGTTCTTAAGCTTTATTTTCTTGATTGTCTTGTTTAACACTCTTGGATTTGTCTTACCATAACTCCTTTTAAAGATTTTTTTTTTTCATTTTGACCTTTATTTGCCTTCTCATTGGATTTCTACCTCTCAGATTTATTTTGATTTTTGGTATAAGAACTTCTTTGGAGGAAACTAAACCTAGAGATAGAATTTTGGGGGATTGGAGAACTCTTTGGACCTTGAATCCTTAAGAAGGAGACAAGAAGAGAAGGAATGAAACACCTTGGAGAGAAACAAGCACCATTTGTTTGCATTGCACATTTTTTAGTTGTAAAACTATCTTATTTTTGGACTTGTAGCTCACGACCTTGTTAAGTGTCTTGGAGGAGTCTTTGATTATCAATCTCATCTCCTAACAAAAACATCGAAACCATATGTGAAATTGTTTTTAGTTGGTAAAGGTTTGAAGGTTCCAAAGTGCTTTCTAACTTTACCATTAGGTTACATAGTCTAGTTTAATTGCTTATAATTTAGTGTGTCCACTTGTGTATCAAACTTAATTTCATTTGAGGATTTTGGTGCAAAAGGGATTGGATTTTAAGTACTCCTTAATGATTATCCTCCCTTTTCTGAAATGAACCCGAGATGCTTTTGCTTTCTTAAAGCTCTTAAGGAATTTATTTTTGAAATACAAGTTTGTTTGTGCATTGCATATGTTTGAAAACCATAAGAATGTCTAAGGCACCTTCTTAACAAATTGGTAGTGGCTCTAGTGAAAAGGTTCAATCAAGTTTAAAACATTTGGCCAAGGAACTAAATCATTAAAAAATTTGCAAAAGCAAGAATTTAATTTTTGATAGAAAAAGTTTATTAATCTCAAAATACATAAATAGGATGCATAAACATGTCTAGGGATCCTTATTACAAACTTAGTAGTGACTCCAATGAAGAAGTTCCACAAAGTTTAAACCAAATTGCTCAAGAGCTAAAGTCACAAAAAAATTGAGAAAGTAAGTGGTCATATAAAAAGAAAAGGAGAAAATTAAAAGCGAGGCCCAACTTTCCATTCTAGAGGAAGAACTTAGAATTAAAAAAAATGACAGGATACAAAAAAAGATTAAGAGAAGAAGAGATGAAGACAAAAGAAGGAAGGAAGAACAAAGAAAGAAAGAGGAGCAAGAAAGAAAAGAGCAAGAGGAAGAGGAAAGACGAGACTATGAAGAGAAAAAGATATGAGAGAGGGATAAGAAAGAAATGAAAGAAGGAGAAGAGATTGAGAGAAGAGAAAAAGAGAAAGTGCTACTAAAGACACATATCACTCCTTCAATAACAATTGAAACCAAGATGATAAATGAAGTTTTCCAATCTTTGAACTTTTCTCAATTTATCATTAAACCATCTTTCATAATTCCAACCTTTCTCTTTAAAAGTTTTCAACTTCATTTTCACTTCCCATTATTTTAAACTCTTTAAATTTTTCAAAATCACACTTTAAGTTAGTGTTGTCTTATAGGTTATAATTAACTCAAAGTGGACAAAAACACTCTTTAGAAGTAGGCCTTGAAAACTCTAGAGGAAAGTTTACCAAAATTAACATAAGGCTGTCTAGTCTTTCATTCAGATATATTTTTCTTGTGAAACAAAAATTGATTGAATTTTTTTTTGGTGATTATTGCATATGGATCTTTGATCCTGGAGGAATGATACATAAGTTGACAAATAATAAAAAAAGGGTCTTGTCATGAAGAAACCCTAAGATTTGAGGAAAAATCCTTTATAAGAGGGAGGGGATGACGACATATCTCCTAGCCATGGCCTAAACACATTCAAGAAGAGCTAAAGTCATCTATGTAAGGTGAAACAAAGTTCTTTCTCTTAGACCATCATGGAGCACATATAGTAAATTAGGAATATTTAGATCTTGTATTAAAGGTCAAGTGACATAGTATTTCTTTTTAGGCCTTATTTAAGGACTAAGTACAATAGGGTTTTTCAATAATCTTGCTTAAGTTGTAGGGCAATATTTGCGCCTAACTTAAGCTAATCTTGGGTGATTAATTTTGCAACCCTAGTTTGGTGGAGGGTGTCTCACATGAGACATGGTGATCATATGACAAGCTCTTAGTGAAGATTTTTCTTCCAAAGGTAGTGACCATGTGTCATTTTCTTAGTGGGGAACTTTTGCTTAAGTGATTTTCCACATGACAAGCTCTTAGTGGAGATTTTTCTTACAAAGGTAGTGACAATGTGTCATTTTTCAAGTGAAGAAACTTTTATTAAAGTAACTTTCCACATGGCACTCTAGGAGTGAATTAGTGCCACATGTCAAGCTCGCCTTCACCAATATAGAATTTTTAGGATTTGGTACAATATAGTATTTTAGGATTTTGGTATACTTTAGAGACACTTTCATCTATAAATAGAAAAATCTCTCCCTTGTAAACCCACTTTGAGATTTGTAATAAAATGCTGTCAAATTATTGAGTCATTCTTAACTCATCTTTAAATCATGGCTAGTGCATCCCATGAGGTCTCTCTAACTATCCATCTCTAGAGTTGGCTCAACTTCTCTAAGAGCACCATCAATCATCATCCCCATTCCACCACTTAGACCTCCAAACCGAGAGTAACCACCACCATCTCCATAGCTTTCACACCATTGTCACCTCCATACCTTTATTTTTTTGCTTTGCCCCAACTTAGCTTAAGGAGGAGACTATCATTGAGTTAGATACAAAATTTTTGTCACCCGTAACCATACAAGTTGGCATATACATCATTATTTTTTAAGAAAAATAATTTCTAAAATTTTATCTTTAAAATATGAAATGATTAATTGGGTTTCCTTTGAAATGAACCACTATTGATTTTTATAAAATAAACTATCTAAACTTTTTAAAATTGAGATTAAATTTTAATTTGAAATAATTGTTTTAAGAAGCAATATTATTTATTTCAAAGTTTTAAACAATAAGAAATTATATTACATATATAATTATTTATAAAAGAACAAGAAAAAGTTCTTAATAGACCGTGTTTCTTTTTCTCAATAGTCACAGTGTTAATATTAATAAGTTAAGAGTGGTTCTCTTTGCACCTCTCAATTTTCGTCCTACACCTTCAAAATTTCAACATTGTCTTTTTGACTAACAACTAACGACTTTTGAAAACTGATGAAAAGTTTTACAAATTTAAAAAATTGTTAAAATCTTAATTGACTTTCGAAGATCGGTGAAATCTTAACTAGCTTTCGAAAGTCGGTTGAGTAAATTCTTTAACCAACTTTCAAAAATCGATTAAGATTTTTGTTTTTGTTTTAAATTTTTCTTTAGATTTTTTTATTTAATAACAATAAGACATATTAAAAAATTACAAAATAAAATTTAATATTTTAAATTAAAAAAAATATTAAATTAAAAAAATTATTTGTTTTACTTTAATAATAAAAAAAGTTATTTTTTTATTTAATAAATGTTTAATTAATTTAATATTTTTTGTATCATTTAGTATGTATTAATATATTAATTTATAAAATATTATGTATTAAATAAAAAAATTAAACATATTAAAAAATTAAAACAAAAAGTTTAAAAAAATATGTTAACGTATTTGGATAATTTTGATTTTTAACATATTTTTTTAATTTTTTTGTTTTTAATTTTTTAATATGTTTTATTTATTTTTTGTTTAGTAAATAATGTTTTATAAATTAAAATATTAATATATACTAAATTATATAAAAAGTATTAAATTTACTAAATATTTATTAAATAAAAAAATAATTGTTTTGATCACTAAATTAAAACAAATATATTTTTTTAATTTAATACTTTTTAATTTTTGTTTTTTAATTTAAAATATGAAATTTATTTTTGTAATTCTTTTAATATGTTTTATTATTATATTACTATAATTATTATTAAATAAAAAATAACTACAGAAAAATTAAAAAAACTAAAAACTTATAAATTTTTGAGAGCTAAGTTAAAGTTTTAATGATTTTCGAAATTCGTAAAATTTTTAATTGAATTTTGAAAATGATTATTTCTTTAATCAAAGGACAATGTTGAAATTTTGGAAATTCAGAAAAAAAAAAGTTAAGAAATGCAAGAAAAACTGTTCATAAGTTAAATTAAGAAATGCAAGAAAAACTGTTAATAAGTGTACAGCCAAAACTTATCAAATTAATATTTTTTATAAAGATATTTTAAAGAAGATGTTTATGAAACTCTTATTTTTAAAGAAGATGGTTCTCTTTTGGAAAAAATAATAAATTAGACTATGGTTGGACCTGGCTAACAAGACCTTTGTGAGCATTTTTGTTTTTTTCTATAAGGAACTTTTAGGTTTATCTATAACTATTTTTTTTGTTTGGAAATATACATTAAAATTGTTGTCTTGTTTTAATTACTTTTTTCTTTCAATTTGAGATGGTTGTATTTAGTGTTTATTTTAATTCTAAGATGAACTATACTTATATTTCTAAATTTTATTTTTGATTATGGCGTGAATCATAATAATATATTTTGGAGAAAAATATGTCTAAAAGTTATTTACCATTTATTTAAATTTTGGGTATTTTCCACAAATTCACAACTAATCGTAATTGACATTTTGAATGGATGAACTAATTTCGATTTCGATATATTGTAAAAGTTTTAAATAAATTCAATACCAAACTAAAATTACTTCCATACAAAGTTGAATAATATTTAATGATATTAGTATATCTTCTCATAACAAGATTGCTAAAAGAGATAGAAGATGAATCTCAATAAAATATTAGAATTTATTGGTTTGAACCATCCTTCCAAAGTATTATTCTAAAAATCAAAACACGACAACCTATATTTTTCACAAAATGAAATAATAATTTATTTTATTTTTAATTGTTTATCTTAGATGACATTTAACTGAAAAATGAAAATAAATTTACCAAATTATTAACAAAAGGAATAAATAAAAGGCTTTTGAGAACTTAATCTTTAATTGAATAATTTCAAAAAACAAAACATTTCATATTTAAGATAAAGGAATTATTTCATTCAATTTATTAATATTTTTCAACATTAATTTATTAATATGTTTCAATAGTAAGAACTTAATATTTTTGGTACACCGAAGAGGCAACCTTTCTTGGTATATATAAATAACTACATATATAAATATAAAATTAAAATATAAATACTGAAATAGGTTCTTAGCTCTCCCTCTTCTCTCTTCCTCTGTGTCTCAAACCCAAAGAACACGGAGTTGGCGGCGACCCTTTCTCTCTCTAATTTCAATCATGGCAGCTGTTGCTCCTACTTCTGACAGTATCCTTTTATTTTCAAACCATTTTTTTCTATTTAATTTCGGTGTTGCTCATTGCTTAAAGTTACAATATTTGTTATTCAATTCTCTGAGCTATGCATGCTAGGTGTGTACTTCACTGATGAAGGCTTCTATGTAATTTTTCTTTTGTAATTACAGTTGTGTTTCATTCTTTGGCTTTGAGAAGTTTAGGTTATGACTAAAACACACATTGTGGTCAATTCCTTTTAAGTCAAAACCCTTTTTCTTTTTTTATTTCTTAATTTCTTCCTTTTGTAAACTACCTATTCAGAGTCTAGAGTTTGCCAACAAATCTCTTCTTGAAAGGAAAAGTTCTCATAAGAATATATTAAGAGTCTTAGTTTATCTGGAAAATTTTATTGTTCTGTATAATAATTAGTTGCTCAATTTTTCTTCTTTTTTGTTCTGTTGTGTTTTGCTGTTTAACATGGGTGTCTTTGTCTCTTAATTTCTTGTGTTGTGAATAATGATGCTAGCTTCGAAGTAAATGGTTTTCCTTTACCATAATGCGTAGAAACTGCAGATTTATTGCAAAATTTGACCCTGGATTCTGAGCCAAAAGCCATTGGAGTTACTGAGCCTGCGAAGAAGGTGCTTCAACGCTTTCCAATTCACTGTTTCATTTTCTTTGTTTGGTCAATGAAGTGTCTTTAGCACTAGATGTTTGGTGTTGTGCAATGTTGACTAATTATTGTAGTCTATTTGTATGCAGGATGGACCTGGTTTTTCCAAAGGTGCTGCCAAAGGGATGGGCAAGCCGTTCAATCCAAATTCAAGCTTTGTTCCAAATGGATACCCTTCGGCATACTATTATGGAGGTAAGGTAAGCTGCTGTGGGTTTTGAGAATAATTATGTTATTGACTGCACAATATGGGTGCCGAGACTGTTAGAGAAATATGATGATGGTTATATTTCAGGTTATGATGGGCAAGGTGATTGGAATGTTTATTCCAGATATACGAACCTTGATGGGGGCATGACTCAGGTAAAAACCTTGTTCTCTGGTTTCCAATCTTGTGATTATTATGTTTTTTGTACTGAATATCATTGGTTGGATCATTTTGAGAATAATGTTGCCAAAGATCCATTGAATGAGGGCCATCAGAATTTCTGTTACACCTTAGCTTTAAAATTAATTGATGTTGGACTGGTTGTGTGGTTTTTTTCTGAGAGTTCTAAACTGTGCTGGCCACCATCAAAGTTATGAGTTTGTTTGTTTGAACTGTCTAACAATTTCCTTCTGTATTTTTTTTTCTCGAAGTCCCATCTTTTGTCTTTATCATTGTGTTAGGTTTTGTTTCCCATAATTTTTATGATAAAATGTAGATAAAAGAAAGCAATGGAAGCTTTTAGCCATCTAATAAAGATTTTTTTTGTTTGAAATCATGCAGGGTGTTTATGGAGACAACTGCTCTTATATGTATCATAACGGTTATGGTTATACACCATATGGAACATATGCACCGGCCAATTCCTCTTCTCCAATGATTCAGCAAGATGGTCAGCATTATGCGCTGCAACAGTACCAATATCCATGTTCTTATTACAAATCTCCAGCTTCTGCTGACGTGTCATTTACACCAAACAATATCACTGCTACGCAAGAAGAAATATCAACTGCAGTTGATGCTCATCATGTTGCTTCATTAAATGTTATGAATAAAGCAAAAACCGTTAACATGGCCAATAGTGATTTTACAAATAAAAATGGGTTAAAGTCATTTTTAACGGGTTCCCAGCATACAACATTGCATTCAAATGATTCTTATCAAGGGACTAGTTTGCCACCTTATGCCCCTTTGTCAGGATATCAAGGCCCTAGAATGAGTACCCATGCTACACAATTGCCAGTCCCATCAGATATGTCCTTAGTATCTGATAGACAGTCCAAACGTGGAGCCAAGGTTGGTTTATCTTCATCAATGGCCCCTGTCAAAGATTTTTCTTCTCAAAGGAATCAAGGACTTCTTCAGCAACTTCCACCTTTTCCGGTATGTTGGAATGGAGGTCCTTCCGGAGTGTGATTTTCCTAAGTGACCTTTGATTAATTGGGTTTTTTTTCCTTTAAAAGCATAAAAACCTTAATGCAAGCCGTTGTGTTGTGTGTACTTTTCTTAATTGAAAATGTCCAAGCAAATTAGTCTATGTTCACCAACCAACTTGCCATTTATAATACTGTCATTTCTGTATATGTTAGCAGTGCTTCATGTTTACTTGATCATAATGCTATGTAAATTCTGCATTTCATATAGATGCAGTAGATCCTCCCTCTATTTATTGTGCCTTCTTGTACAATCAATTCAAAATTCAACTTAAATACGATTTCTTAATTGCAGAACTTGAATGGTTCCAGACATCCATCTGGACTTGAACTGGTTTCTGGATTCATGAACGGGATGTATCCAAGCAACAGGATGTACAGCCAATTTGGGAACACATTTAGGGCTAATTCTCGTTTTGGATCTGCTGCATATGGATCTAGAATGGGCTCAGTTGATTACAAGCGTCATGCCACAGGTGACGGGAATGGTTTTAAAAAAAGTATGGAAGGTTTCAGTGAGCTAAACAAGGGACCAAGAGCTGCCAAAAGTTCTGATAATAAAAATAACAAGAGTCTTGGACCTGTTACATTACTACTGAAAGGACAGAACCTTCCAGTGAAGAGCGATAACAAAGAAGTTCTTTTAGTACCCAATAAGGAAGAATACAATGGGAAAGAATTTTCAGAGAATTATTCTGATGCCAAGTTTTTTGTCATCAAATCCTATAGTGAGGATGATATTCATAAAAGCATTAAGTATAGTGTTTGGGCAAGTACTCCTAATGGCAATAAAAAACTTGATGCGGCATATCAAGAAGCGAAGGGAAAGACTGGTGGCTGTCCCATATTTTTGTTATTTTCGGTCAGTGTCACATGCAGCGTTTAATTGGCCAATTTTTAGATTTTCTTGGTTTCTCTAATCCACTTGTTTCTTCTCATTCATTTTTTCCTTCAGGTCAACACCAGTGGGCAATTTGTTGGTTTAGCAGAGATGTTGGGTCCTGTTGATTTTGGTAAAAGTGTAGATTATTGGCAGCAGGACAGGTGGACTGGTTGCTTTTCTGTGAAGTGGCATGTCATAAAGGATATTCCAAATAGCGCATTGAGGCATATAACACTAGAAAACAATGAAAACAAACCTGTAACAAATAGCAGGGATACTCAGGAGGTATTTCCTTGGCAGCTTGTTTCATGATCAACTTGGATCCTCTACAGCCACGGTGCTGCAAAATCAGGACCATTGATTGGTTAAGATAATAGTAACTAGTAAAGAGAGAATATGATTAATGGTCATTATTTCTGATGCAGAGGCTGCAGAAGATCCTTGATGGTTGTATGATACCCCACGAACCCCCTCTTCCTTTCAACTAAACTCTTATATATGTCTCTTCTGCAGGTTAAGCTTGAGAAGGGAGTTCAAGTTGTGAAAGTTTTCAAGGAGCATTCAAGCCAAACATGCATCTTGGATGATTTTGAGTTTTATGAGGCTCGTGAAAAGGCAACTCAGGAGAAAAAATCTAAGGAGCAGCAGTTCCCAAAACAGGTGAGACTCGTGTCCTTGTATCATGTTGTACAACTTCCACATTTGACAGGTTTCTGCAAATTTTAGCGTGCTGTGTTTTCTTGATTTCCTCCTTCTATATGTAAGCTAAATTGAGTATAACATGAACCTTACAAGATATTTTGTTCAAAACAGATCAGCAAACCCAGTGATTTAACAATTGGGACAGTCACATTACTGAAGTCTCTAGATGCTACCTTGATGAAGGAAGCTGCTACTGCAAATACAGCAGAAGAAAGAATGAATTCAGAGGGGCCCCTAGAAGGAGGAGATGGATCTACCACAGCACCTGAAGACTCTTCCAAGAGCTGTTAAACCAGTGATAGTGATTCCGTGATTTTTGTTTGTTTTTTGTTTTGTTTTTTACTCATTTTCTTAGTGATAGTAGTGAGTGGTGGTGTTTGTAGTTTCAAAATCTCTTTGATTATGTGATCTTGGTCTGGAGTGGAGTATCTGATTTCAGCTTCTTTTATCTCGTTTAAACTAAAATATGTTTTGTATTATCATAGGAGCGTTTTCCTATAAAATTGTTGAATCAACCGAATCTAGTTTCGATTTGATTATTAATGGGTTTCTTACATAATTATGACCTGTCTTTTAGTCAATTCTTTCCACATCTCTATGAAGAGCTTATATACAGGATCTTCAGTTTAGAACATTATCTTAAATGTGTTTAAACGTTATTTATTAGTTTAAGACGTGTTTTATAAAACTTTTCTTTAAATAAAACTCTTGATCATAAGATTAAGTAGTTTTTGTTTTTGTTTTGTTTTGAAAATATATCTTTCTACCAATAATTAAATAAAATATTATTTAGAGTAAGAGTCTTGTAAAATGGTTGTAGTGGAATTATAGTTGCAAAACCATCTTAGAAGTTGTGTTCCGGTGAAATTTTCATAAAGTAAATTGTGAATACATGTAACAACTCTTATAATGACTCTTGAAATGAAAATTCTTTCCATGAATATTACAATAACTCTTAGCAATGATGATGACTTTGTAATAATGGGTTTTTAAAGCTTTTATCATGCTCCAAAATTGTTATGCCTGGCACTTGTTTCCGCTTTATCTTCCCCCGAGTTCCTTATTTTGTGATTACCTTAAACTCATGTCCTAAAGTTAAAGAAAAAGAAAGAAAAGAAAAATAGACTCGCAGAATAAAAGGAAAAAGGCCAAAATGGATAACAAAGGAGATTTGTGGCAGAGCAGAGTTTTCCTTCTTGTCCGTTCAGAACTTATTGGATTGACCCTTTCAAGATTTTTCACTTGGTAACACAGTGCCCCATTTTAGAGTAAGCAAAAAGCCAACAAAAAGCGCATTTTTATCCAAAATAAAAATCCAAATAGATAGTTCATCACTAGTCTGTGTGGAAGCTGTTAAATGAGGTAGCTAGCTTATTTCAGCTTCTCCATGGCTTCTTTTCTTTCCTTATCTCTTCCCAAGCTCAACTTAATAAAGGCCTCCTCAGCAGCAAACACCTCTACGGTGACTTTTCCCACTGCTGACTCACTCACTGAGAAATTTGGCAGAAAAGGCATCAAGTTCTTGGAGTCTGATAACATCCCCATTGTAGAGCTCACTATCAGAAATGGAAGCTCCTTGAGGCTAAGTATTCCTGATGCTCATGTCACATCATACAGACCAAAAGTTCATTGGAAAGACGATGGTTTCGAGGAGGCTCTTTACACAATTCCTGCAACTGAATCGGGTCCATACAAGGCCAAAGGTGGGGTTGGTTTGGTCATGAATGAAGTTCTGCAACCTGGAGCCAAAGGGTTACTTCCTTCTACTTTAGACTGGACTGTTACCGATGTTGACTCTGATGCCATTGATGCTCTCCAGGTACGTATCCTTTCACTTCTTCTGTATTTCTCCATTTCTATCCAAATTGTATCAAAATTTGATACAGTGACAAAACTGATACTAATGTAAATGAGAAACTCAATTCATTTTACTTTCTTATGTTTATCACAACAAAAACATATCAGGAAGTTAGTCTTGTTTTGCATGTGAAGCTGAAGATGGTGTTGTTTGGTTTTTGTTTCTTGCTTGTGTTGTATTTCCTTCAGGTTGAATTGAGCTGCGCTAGTAGATTCTTTGAACTGACATACATTGTGACTCTGTATCCTGTGAGCATGGCCACTGCAGTGGTGGCTAAGAACTTAGGCCCCAAGCCTGCTACTCTAACGAACGCTATACTAAGCCATTTTCGATCTAAGACAAGAGCTGGAACAGCAGTTCAAGGCCTGAGAAGCTGCTCATATATCCCTCACTCTCCTCCATCTTCTCCCTTTCAGATCTTGACTCCATCTGAAGCTACGTTATCTGAGCCTCCTAGATGGTTTTCCTTTGGTGCTGAACCTGAAGTCAAGTTTGGCACATGGGGTAAGCAAGATTTGACCATGACCCTCCTTGAGAATAAGATGAGTAGAGTTTATTCTGCACCTCCAGAAGAAAGATTAAAGACATTCTATAATACCCCTCCTTCCAAGTATGAAACCATTGACCAGGTTAGAATCAATAACTATCTATGTTCATTAGTATTTTAGGAATTATAAACATGTTTAACACTTTTCCACTTTTCCTTTTATTTGAGAGACATGAAAATATACTGTTAGAATTTTGTTTCATGCAGCAGATTTTGTGAAAGGTTTGGCTGAGTAGTTTCTGTTGGATTTTCAGGGACGTGAGATTTTCTTTAGGGTGATAAGAATGGGTTTTGAGGATATTTATTTATCAAGCCCTGGTTCCTTGTCAAAGAAATTTGGAAAGGGCTACTTCATCTGCACTGGTCCTGCTTCATTACTGGTGCCTGTAACTGTGAATCCTGGTGAAGAATGGAGAGGGGCACAGGTGATTGAACATGATAATTTAACATGATTAGTGTGCTCCAAAATCCACTGAAAAGTATGAAATCGTGTTTGAGACGTGAAATTGAAGTATAACTCAGCTTCTCACTAAAGGCAAAAAATCAAACACAACATCTGCACCTTTCATTCCTCTCTCTTTCTTCCCTCATGCTTCACTCCATTTTTAATTTTTTATTGGTTTTTTCTTTCTGGAGCAGGATTTCTGTTGTTCTTCCCTCAAATTATATATATTTTTATTTGATCTATGGTCAATAGAAAATACCATATCAATAAAAGAAGTTACATAATGCTTGCAGATTTTTCATTTCAATGAGCCTAAATGATCAAAACTACTTCTAATACTGCATTTGTTGTATTTGACATGAGATAAAACCTGTTATTTGAGCAAGAAGAACGAATTATGATTAAGCTGAAAAAATCTTTAACCTTAATTTAAACTTTTAAGCATAAGCAACCAACCTCTCACTAAATTTTCTAATAATAACAAAAAACTACAGGTACAATAAAAAGATTATTATTATGACTATTGGAAAGATCTTAAAAAAAGAAGACCAATGTCATTGAAATTCTTTTGTTATTTTTCTTTGTTCTGTGGTTTAAACAAAAAAGAAAAGTACATTTTTCAGTTCTGTATCAAAATTCTCATAAATATATCAATTATTATATATTTAATTCGAGATTTTTATTTATGCTATTAAACTAATGATTTGTCGGGAATTTAATTAACAAAGTTTAATGAAATTTCTCTCTTAATCTCGAGATTTCGGATGTGAATATTATTTTTAATTCTAAATTGAATTTTATTATATACAGAAAGATACGGTATGAATAAAATATATGACATTTTTAAGTATTCATACGTAATATAAAAAAAAATATATGATATATGAAAATGAAGATAAATAATTAAAATCTTTTATGAAAGCAAATCATTATATAAAAAGAAAAACATTATGTGCAGGGATATTCTTGGAAGTTTGAAGATGCCGCAATTTTCCTAAATCTTTAAAATTATATATATATATATATATATATATATATATATATATATATATATATATATATATATATATATATATATAATAAGAATAAGAATCAAAATTTATGAGAATTAGATTAGGTAAATTTTTAATCTTTTTATAAAACAAGTCATTAATAAATAGTAAAATATAAAATTAAATATAATAATAATAATAAATTATTAAAATATTTTTTATTTTTTCTTCTTTTTGACTCTTGATTTATTTATTACTTTTGTTTATCTTTCACTCTTTCATATGTTTTTTTTTTTGTTTTTTTTGAAAAAAATTAAGTTAAACACAAACTATTTTTTTCTCATTTCTCACATATTTTATTCCAGGAAAAGAATATAAATTTTTCTTATATTAAAATATTATTTTCAAATATATTTTTGGTATGACTAATATGAGAAAAATATATTAATAATATGATATATGAAAATGTAGTTAAATAGTTCAAGTCTTTCATCCATAAAAGAAAAAAAAAACATTATATAATAAAAAAAAATTATATGATAAGATGCAAATTAGTATTTTTCTTTTATTTTCAAATTTATGATATTCTTTTATAATTTATCATTATTCACAGGACGAGATCAGTTTCATTATCTAATATTCGTCCCAGAGAAAAAAAAATTCATCTTCATCCAATATCAAAACTGTAGAATATCGAATTTTTTTCTCATCCTCATCCCATCAGTAAATAAATATATTTTCATGTCTATCTATTTCTTACTATTACAATATTAATTAATTAATTTTAAAAAAAATTAAAAAAAAAGCATCAAATATTCAATATCGAAAAAGAGCAATTTATTTTTTTAATATCAAATATTTAGAAAGAAATTATAATTATATATATATATATATAATGTATATTTTAAATTAGAATATCAAATAAAATTTTATGAAAACTAAAATATTTATTAAATTTGCAAACGTTAATGAAACCTAAATGATAAAATTTAAAAATATTATCTTAAAAAAGTATTCAAATTAAAAAATAATTTAAAAGTCTCGTTCCTTCAAGTTTTTAAATTCTAATGAAATTTCTTTTTTTATACACTAATAAAAATTATAATACATGATCAAAATTACACAAAGAACATAAATTAAATTAATAATAATTGAAATTTAACATAAATATTTCATCTTTTTTGAACTTCATAAATAGTGATAAAAAATATTCATGATAATTACATTAAAGTATTATATTATAATAAATAAAATTTATTTATACATTTATAGTGATAAATTACCTTATGATAATGAATTAGAAAATAAAGATAATTATATAAAAGAATATCAAAACAATATTCTACATTACCGACGGATTTACCGAAGGCTTTTGGCCGTCGGTACGTGACGTGCACATTACCGACGGATTTACCGAAGGCTTTGGGCCGTCGGTAAAAAGAGCGGGATTTTTCCCGCCCATTATTTCGCTAGACTACATTACCGACGGATTTACCGAAGGCTTCGGGCCGTCGGTAAAAAGAGCGGGATTTTTCGAGACCAGCTTCGCATCCAGTGCCAATATATGTGGCAACCACTCATTTCTCCTCTCATTTCTCTCTATCTCAGTCTAATACTTCTTCTATCGTTGCTCTCCACCGCCGCTGCCCTCCACCGCCGCTGCCTTCCACCGCCGCTGCCCTCCACCATCGCTGCCCTCCACCACCGTTGCACTCCACCACCGCTGCTCTCCACCACCACTGCTTTCAACCGCTGCTCTCCACCTCCATTACTCTTCACCGTCGCTGCCCTCCCGCCGCTGCCCTCCACCACCGTTGTCCTCTACCACCGTTCTCTCCACCACCGCTGCCCTCTACCACCGTTCTCTCCACCATATTTTTTGGATTAGGAACATTTATCTTACAAATCTGAGAATTGTAGAAAAACTGTCCATGATTCCCTATAATTTTAACTATTGAAAATAAATGGTTGTTTGATACTTTGGACATTAATTTGTTACTCGCGTGATGCCGTTATGGTGGCGGAGTTCGTGAAAATGTAAAAAAAAATTGACACAGCGATGAAGGAAGAGGAAGAAGATGAACCAGGTCGCGACATTTACCGACGGATTTACCGAAGGCCTAGATCCTTCGGTAATTACCGAAGGTTTTACCGACGGCCAAAAGCCTTCGGTAATTACCGAAGGACGAAGGATCCGTCGGTAAAGTTTACCGACAACGTTTTTACCGACGGTATATTGGCCGTCGGTAAGCCGTCGGTAAATGCTAATTACCGACGGATTTTATACATTACCGACGACTTATGACCGTCGGTAATCTCAATCATTCTTGTAGTGTAAACAACAAATAGAAATATTAAAAAAATATCAAATTTGTGTCTTAAAAATAATTTGATAGACTCAATTGCATAAAGAAAAATAAATGTATAATTAAGAATATAATAAGATGAAAAATACTTAGAGATCAAAGAAAACTTTTCAAATATTAATCTAGTGGAATTGTTGAGAGATAATGAAAATATATATATTTGGGAAAGTGAGTCACAATAACTTGTGGTTGGTTCATCCGTTAAATTTACATACCAAAGACAGGAAGACAGACTCTCTCAGATTACTTTCTTTTTTTTAAATTAAAAATTAAAATATAAAATTATTTAAAAATGTAATCTTTTTATATTATAGTACTTTAAGTATACAAACATGAAGAAGTATCGTAATCTAAATTCTTATCTATTACAATTCATGTTCCAATTATTAGTTATAAATTATAGTTTACATATAAATGTAATAATTATTTTAATTTATTTAATTAAGAGCATTGATGATCAATTAAAAATTTAAAATCATTTTTATGATTTTAGTATTTATACATATAAATAAAATTAAAAAAAAAATTGAAAACATAGAAAGAAAGTTAGCTGACTAGCGGCACTAAACTGTTAGCTCACTCTTTGGCCAGACGAGTTTAAATTTCTAACCCATTTTTATATAGTAGGTCAGCCTGCTCCACCCCTTTTTGGTTAGCCAATGATAGAGAAGGCCAAACAATGTGAGTTGATTCATTTTGTCTTTCCTAGATGTATATTTATCTATGTAACATCATTTGGTAGAATTAGTACAAAATTGAGTGTTATGAAGACTTATTATGACAGTTATAATACATCTTTCATAATAAGTGTAACGATGAGATAATTGTAAATATGATAAGACTTTCTATGTCGGTCTAAAATTGTCACTGATAAAATTGTCATAGTAAGCGGATCAGTGACAATTTTATAATAAAATAGAAGACTTTCTATGTTGATTATCATTAGAATCACCATAATAAGTGTGATTTGTGTCAATTTTGAAATAAAATATAAATTTATTTTTTTTTAATTTAAAATAAAGATAATATGTCGCTTCATCACTGTAACCGTCATAATATCTTCCCTCCTATCCTTCGCTGTGCTTCACCATCTCGCACTGCATTTTCACTTTCACTTTCACTTTCCTTCACGTCTCGTCAAAGTCTCTCTTCTCATCTCCCCATCTATTTGTTGCATTGCACTTTATTCGCTCTAGTGGCTCTCACTCTGGTGGTTGTCTCTCTTGCTCTCGTAATTTGCTTTGGTTTTAAAAACACACTAGTTTCATCCCTCACTGCTACTCAATTTGTCAGCGTTAGAAAACGCTTTTGCTCATTGCGATCCACCATTTTTTGCAAGTTTTAAGCGGACATCATAACCCTAGCCATTGCATTCCACCTCTATTTGTCCTTATTGCAAGCTCACCACCATTGGAGCTCGCATTTCCTCGTTGAGTTGCATCGTAGGAACCCTAAGTCGATGTTGCCATCTTCTGTGAATTCCAATTGACGTCTTCATCCTCTTCTCTGCTAGACCTTGCATCTCCCTCTTTGTGTTTCGAGAGAACACCAATCGCCACTAGCATTTCCAACATCAACGAAGTCAATTTGTTTTTGTTCTTAGGAGCTAAGCCTTCTAATCACTTAGGTTCTTTCTCTCTGTTATTCTGCTTTCCAAGTTTATGCCTTTGATTAGAATTAATTTGAATTTTAATGATTTTATAATCTTTATTAGAATTAATTATATGCCTTTGATGTTTCTGGTTTGTGCATCCAAGTGTGGTTGTTATTGTTTTAAGGTTATATAAGTGCTTCAGTTTAATTGTTTAATTGCTTACAACATTTGTGTTATGTATTTTGCTACTTTAATTTATGATTGAGGTTCTTTTATTTTACTTTTGTTTCATATTATGTATGATTGATGGAAATTTGTGGGCATTTCTATTTTCTCGTATTGAATTTGGTGATCATGATTACTGAGGAAGAATTGTGCAAAAACACATTACTCTCAGGTACAAGAAATTTTCTACAGTGGGAAGAAGAACTAATATAAAAAGTGAACTTTATATGAAAGGTCCAAAAGAATTGATATAGAAAGTGAAAACTTTCTATGTCGACTGGATCTATAATGGGTTCAAAATAAACATAGAAAGCTTTGTTTAACTGTCATATAAAGTCTTTTATGTATTAGTGCAAGGAAGGATAATCATTTTTCAATAATTGACTCATCATGTAATTCAATATCATATACACATGTAAGATCATAAATATTATCTCTCTCCCATCTAACATTTTGTTTCATTTTAAGTTGAAGTTCACAAAGACAAAAAGATTTAATCTCAACTGCTCTAGGTGATTTCTTCTTTTCACATAGTTGAATATAATTTTAATTTCTTTGGCACCATATAGCCATGCAAGTAAAACTCACCATGGTTGCATAACTTTGCATCTCTTTACCTTCTCCGCCATAACTTTTCCACAAAAAGAAAAGGACAATTTCAAATAAAAAGCCAACATAAATCAACGTCATCTTATTTTTCATTTTTTTTTTGAAATAACAAGGACTAATTAAAAACTTTACCATATTGTTTTATCTTAATGTCAACTTTTATGCTTCTTCTTAACAAATCTTTAAGCATTTTTCATTCTATCAAGTTGTTGATCAAATTGAACTCTAGTATTTCTATTTTGGTTTTCCTTTTTCAATGATCTTATATAAATAATATAATATTTCATTATCCCTAATGAAGTTTTGTCATAATTTAACCTGATAAAAATATTAAAAAAAAACATAAGCATTAAAGACTCCTATAACCTTACCCTTTCCAGTTCATCAAACATTTTCTTGACATATGTGATCCATTACTATATCAATAAATTTTAAGAAAACAAATCAACTTAGACTATTCACCATAAATTTAATAATAGATCTCCATTTTTTTTTTCATTTGTCCAGCCATCAAACATCAAAGTTGATTTGTTTTCAACGTTATATTTTTTCAAACTAATTTATATATTTTTAATTACTTTTTTCTGAACAAGATAAACTAACTTCATGTAAAATGATTTAAACTCTTTCCAAATTTAGCAACAATTTTTAGCATTTAGACAAAGAGATAGCTTCTTACAAATAATTGTCATAGATGCATTTATAAATTTATAGAATCACTAACTCACATTTTATTTTGGTAAGAGATCTCCGTTTTTTTTTTCATTTGTTCAGCTTTCTTTTCCGTTTGTTCTACTACCTTTCTTCAGACAATAATGGCACCATACACTTTTTTTCCCTTCATGAATTCATTTCATTTTCTTCATTTTTGGTGCCTTCACACCCTTTAACCTCCCTTGCCTCATTGGATCATTCTCACCAATCTTTTATACATGACTATTGTTTTTCTTATGAAAAATGTTACATTAATTTATAACTTTCGTTAATATATGAGTGCATGTGGCGCGTGTATAAAGGAATATATAGACATTTTATGGTTACTAAAGCAAATATAAGTCATTGAAAATTCAATACTAATCTTATAATAAGTTTAAACCAAAGAATCCACCACCAGCACAATAAAAAACCATAATATTTTCATGATCTAGTCTTCAATTCTAACTGAACATTACGAAAAAAAGTGTTTCTTCTCTAGAAAGTAAAATTCCATAAATATTTGAGTGTTTACAGGAAAGCAAATTCACATTGAAGATGCTCAATGGACCATAACATACACTCCTGCTACACTGAACTCTCCAACATCGTTGGAATCAACACCTACTTTCACAAAAGCATACCTAAAATGCTCTTAATTCTAAGGATGTACCAGGTAATGAAGATGTTAAGTTGGTACAAGATAATGGCCTTCATCCTGAGCATTGATCCAAAGTAAAGGAGTAGCCACTGCAAGAACAACAAATGAAAGACCACAAACCAATTTGTATTTAGTCTTTTGTAGTGCACTTGGTGTAGTATTTCTGTTTTCAGAAACCACTTTGGTTGACATCTGCTTATTGGCATCTACAGGATGGTCATCTGATGATGACACGGACTCTGAGTTAACTAGAAACTCAGCCTCACCACAACTTTCAATTACTTCACTATCACACTTCACATCATTTGAGAAACCGTTCTGATCATATTTAGAACCTGGACTCCACTCAATGTTGCCTGAGGATAGGCTCTTGAACATTCTATTCTGTTTCTTAGAGCAATTCAAACTCAAATCACTTGAATCTTGAAGAGAGTGAATGAGTTTTCTAGGGGTCTCGAAGATTTTCATGCTGTCAATGGTTGCCTGAATGCCTGACTTCTGATTAACACCACACAATATGCTAACTCAATGAGTAAACAAGTGATTTAAGCGTAAACATTGCCAGCTCAAGAAAGCATTTAAACTTCACTTACTATTCAATAAAAACAAAAGCATGTTTTGAATTATTGCATTAAGTTATGTATGCATTTGGAGGGACTCTATTAGTTTTTATAAAAACCATATTAGCAATGTATGCATTTGGAGAGATTCTATTTAGTTCCGTTTTTAAAAAACAAAGATGAAAATAAAAAGGATTTGTACTCTATGGTTCTACCGCCAATTGTTATGCTCTGTTGTGTTACTTTTTTCTCTGATATGGGAATAAAGAAATGCAACATTCAACCACTGATTTTTGACAGGGATGCTTTCACTGGAACATCACAAATGAAAGAGAAACTTACAAGGGGACTTGTGGTGGTGCTTTTGGATACTCCATGCCTGGGATTTCTGTGCATGAAACCAGCAAACTCCTCTGTATAATATCCATCTCCATTGGAAAACTCGTGTATCAATGAATGCTCTGACAAAGCACTTTCCTTTCCTACTTGTGAGAACAGGCCATCCTTCAGGGACACATCAACACCTCCATTTTCATAACTCCAAAGCTTCCTGGTCACGCTTCTTCTTTCGTGGTCAAAGTTTCTTGAAATAGGAGACTCAGTAGATTCATATCCAGGGAAAAAGTCTAAAGTGCGAGATTCTGGTGAAATCGAGGAAGGAGTAGAATCACTATTCTCTCCCTCACCTGAAGAAGTATGTTCTCCTTCTCTCGTACTAAAATTTGACCCTGTCACTGAAGAAGGACTTTTTGCATACCTTGGCTTTTTATCACTTGCAATTCTCTTGGCAGTTTGCAAAGCCTCAAGTGCTGCACCTTGGACAAATGCCATTTTGTCAGATTGGCACTTCTCCAACTCCTCAATTACGAATTCAACCTCTGAGAATATGCTCCTGGAATCCAAACTTCTCATCAAGAAGTTGACCATCTGAATGGATGAAAGCCTTTTCTGAGAATTCCCCTCCACAAGACCAGCATTCACTATTCTTATTCCAGATTGTATGAGCAACCTTGCATATGCTTCAATGATCAAAGCATTGCGCTTGGCCAAAGACATAACGAGACCCATGTGTGAGTTGGTTTGACCAGACTTCCCTTCTAATGCCACAGCAATATTCTGGCAAACCCTATTCACCAATTCATCAGAAGCATACCTCCAGTTTTCTGAATCCACTAGAGCCTTCAAGCAAAGGGCAGCACCCGAAGTTAGGCCCTCCTGAGAACTCGCGAGAGAATCAGAAAGTGGCATGCAAAGGGACTGAATTATATTCCTCTTTTGATCTTCAGGGGTTGAGGGGTCAATTCCATATCTTGCAATTGCAGGAACCACCTTTGAACAAGCTTGTTGGAGAGGGAAAGATCCAGCGCTTGAAGCCAAAGTCTTAACTATGGTTTTCATGATTGTATCAATCAAGGGAACAATTTTGACACCATGAACCCGTACAAGAATCTCATAGATTGAAATTGAGAATTCCTCAGAACAACTTTCCTTGCTCTCTGAAAATTTGGCAAGAAACACAGGAATGGCCTTGAAGTCCAAATCTTTCACGTAGGATTTCAGTGCTTTCATGGCGGACTTACGACTTTCTTCATCTTTGTCAAGATTTGCCAGCTCTTGCCGCACCAAAGGGCTGAGACTCCTTGCCATCCTCATGAACTAAAGCTAAACACACATCACAATCAGCAATGACAATGAAATACAAAAAATCAAGTGCAAAGTTTTAAGGGCGTTGCAGTGAGAGAAATCCAAAGTTAACAATTTTTTTGAACAAAATCCAAAAGAAAAAAGAGATTCTTTTTCTTGAATTACCACCAAACACCCACCACCCCATGAACAATGACAATGAAGTAAAAAAAAACGCATACACACATGACAAACATTTCAAGGACATTGCAGTTAGTAAAAGAAATCTAAAATTCACAAATTCTCTTAACAAGAAACCAAAAAACCCAAACGGGTGAAACCCTACTGCACCCTTCCTCAAATTGCTGAATTTTCAACAATTAAACCAAAAGATAGAATCTTTGGGGCATTCAAAGGAAGGAAAAACTCAGTTATTTTTGTTTTTTACCTTTTTCCAAATGAAACACATACATTCAGTTTCTTCAACAAAAATGGAAAATTACGAGAATTATATAGTGCAGAAGGCAAAGATTGAAGCTGGAAAATTCACCTTGACGTGAAGAAAATGAAAAGATTGAACAGCTGTTGAATGAGGAAATGCAAAAGGATTTTAAGAAGAAAAAGCAGAGGAGTGTTGCATTCAAAATTTCTATAAAATTACGCCGCTATCCCTCACTGTGGGCCCCACATGATTCAGAAGTTATGCTTCCAAAACTACCCTCAATTGTTTTTTGAAAATACACATTATTAAGAGCATTGACTTTAACAAGTAACTAGCATGTGAGTAATTAAGAGCTTTGACTCCTAAAATCCTACCATTTACCAAAGCATTGATTCTTTCATTACTCTTCTAAAAATATCCTATCAATTACTACCCACTCCTATCAATTAGTACCCATCATAAAATAAATTAGTCTTCCAGTTTTTATTTACAAAATATTAATTTAAAATGTTTTTTATTAACTTAATTAACACCCCAGCTTTAAAAACATAATTAAGTATATGTGTATATTTTTACATATAATTTTGTATACTCGTAGTAAATTAATAATATTGGACATGTAACACAAATGTTTTATATAAAAAATAAATTAAATACTATTAAGAGATATGCAATATGTTACATTTTCTTACTAAGAACAATAGACACTAATATAATTGGTTAAGTCAAATCTAAGATGTTAATTAGTTTTAATTTTTTAATAAGTAAAAATATTTATGTTAATATTAGATTAACAACAATTTTTTTTAGTATTTATATTTATTTAAACTAATATTGACTAAATCTTGTTTTATTATTTATTTAAGTTAATATTTTAACATCTTAATTTGCATAATGTTCAATATATTACATTTTTAATAAAACAAAACAGTTGGTTCGAGAAAAGATATGGAAGAGATATATTACACTAAACCAAAAGTGTAATATAAATCTTACTAAGCAAACCACGAAACGTTCTACTTTAAGCTTTAGCTCGCCACCAACTAGCTTCTGCTCACTAGAGATACCTTCTAAGCTCACACCATTAAGATGATTATTAAAAAAAATACACATTCGAACAAACAAAGACAAACGGGTAAGCTAAAGTACCAAAAGAACATTTATACATTTTAAAACAATAATATCACATTCACTAGAGACACCTTCTAAGCTCATACAATTAAGGTGATCATTGCAAAAGAGAAAAAAATACACACACAAACAAACAAAGATAGATGGTAAGCTAAAGTAACAAAAGAATATTCATACATTTTAAAACAATAATATCACATTCATAAAATAAAAGCAATACAGAAATAATCATATCAACTTTAGACTTTGACCATCTGCATACATCTATTGATGTCGGACTCATGAGGGACTTGCTTCGTGTGTGGTGAAACAACTTGCCCATATCAGACAACCACTCCATCAAACCACCACACACACCAAGGTTGACCCGTCAAACATCTATAGTCAATATATGATCATCAGACTAAAGACCTCCTACTGCTTTCCACGACATAACCACCCATCTCTACTTGAGTTGGAGAGTTATTAAGAGTGTTAGAATCGTCCTCTAATCATAAAGTTTCTACTTCAATATATAACACAATATAACAACCATAAGGATTTTCTCGTGGAATACTTTTCACATTGTACTAAATCCATACTTACCATCCATAAAGCATTCATATGTACTAAAACTATATACATCATCATAACCACCATATCATATGTGAACAACTACCATACACATTAGTATTTAAATTATATTTCATGAAGCATCATGTGTACCATCAAATTCATCCACCATAAATATATATGTTAACATGTTCACAATCTATAAATATTCATTTTCTTATAAGGTAATCAATTATTAGGTCAGATAATTGATTATTCCAGAGAGTTTTAAACAAAAACAACAATACCTACTGAAATAATCGATTATTCAACCTGGTAATCGATTATCTAATAATACCTAATACAATAATTGATTATCAGATTTGATAATTGATTATTCCAGAGATTTTTTCCACTAAAGATATAATTTTGACTGAAATAATCGATTATTAGGTCTGATAATCGATTATTCTTATCAATTTTTGACAATAACTTGATTTTCGGATTTGGTTGCACCTAAAACTCATCCCAATAACCAATTTAGTATTCTTAACACTATAATTGATTCTAAAACATGTTTATAACCATAATTGAATATTATTTGCTCTTTTGGTCAAGAATTAGGTGCACCAGATCAAACCAACACTCTAAAAATTCTTATACTAGATTTTACCCATTTTTCATCAGATTTTGGTGAACTAAGATGTTACATAAGTCTTAAATGATCTCAAAAGAGATTCTAAACATCAAACTTACTCAAATAAGGATTCCTTTGACACTTTTTGATCATATGACCTAGTAAGTATAATATCTAAAGAGAAGGAGGAACTATAGAAGAGTTGTTTTTAGATAAATGATATGACTCGAAATAACGAAACTTGTTTTATAAAAAATTATTTATACTTTAAATTTTTAACATTAAAATATTCAAATTTCATTACTTAACTCACACTGTCAATTATAACATAATTTTACAAAAAAAAAAATCCTCAATGCTAATATATATAATATGGTAGTTGTTACTAGTTTTCTTTAATATTATGAATTTGTTGTTGATGAAAAATGGTTTTAGAAAGAGATGAGGTAAATAGAATAAGTAAACAATTTAAATATTTAAATAGATATATGATAATAAAATAGAAGTAAACATTATTGACTAATTAGTATCTACTTATTTTCTTACCTAGTTAATAGGTAATTGAATTACATTCCTCTTCTTTAATTTCTGTCTATTGATAAATTATTATTCGTCATTCTACTTATTAGAAATAAATTCTTTAGATAGTATTTTCAACTCCATATAGCTTTATAGATACTACTAATAAGACTTTTCACTTTAAGTTGTAAATGCTCTTACCTGCTTTTCATTATGGTCCATCCTCTATTATTTTCTTACTTTCAAATTTTTATATATTTTCTTATAATATTTCTAGCAACTCCTTTTTCTACTCCAAAATCCTCTTTTCTGTCTAAACTTGTCTATCCATATTCCTCATCCTCATGGCAACTCCAATCTCAAATAACTGATTTAATATTCTCTATTTCTGAAATTAAATGCTAAAAATTAATAATAATAACTTAAAAAAACCACTAATAAAATTTTAAGAATTTAAAGTTAATAAATCTTTTTACAAGTTAAAATAATATATTACTATATTTGTAAGGACTTGAAATATAAATTGAAATAAAAAGAAATGATTGTGACATATTAAAAAAGTAAGTTAAAATAATACATTACCATATTTGTAAAAACTTGAAATATAGTTTTTTAGAAATAAAAAAATTTCCATTGTGATATATTAAATAGTAAGTTATATTATAATTATTAGAAATATAATAATTTCAAAACGATAGAATATGTTAATTTATATTTCAAAGATCACTGTTTTTTAATTGACAGTATTTGGTAGTTTTATTAGTCTTTATCAAAAGCCTAAATGAATAATGGTTTCAAACTGATAGCAAATTTTTAATTGATATTAAAAAAATGCTATTTGAAGGGTTAAACTGAATATGTTAATTTGTGTTAATAAGTAACCATTTTAAATTTAATATTTGATTGCGTAAGAATGATAAAAATATAATTTTTTTTCAAAATATAATAAATATTAAAAAGAAAAAAATTAGTCAGTATTAGAAAAAATAGAGATAAAGATAGTGTTTCACACTGTTCAAGAGACAAAAAAATGTTTTAAAATCACTTTTAAAATATACTTATATTAATAAGTAGAAATTTGTATTCATCACTTATTAAATATAAGATTTTATTTGTTGCATTGAGATAATTTAGAATAGGAGAAAAATAATGAAAAATAAATAATAAGTTTATAATAATTACAATTAATTTTTTATGAATTCTTAATTTAAATATATATATCAAATATGATCTTCTGTATGAAAATTGATATAATTGATTAAGAATTAATTAGGATAGTAATAGAGAAAAAAACATTTATAATTAATTATCTATCACATGTTTGAGTGTGAATGATGTTTAGGGTTAATCCAAAATTATCAAATCATCATAATTTATTTCACTGTACAAGTAAACTGAAAATATTAAAAATAATATGTCAAGTTATGCACAGATTTATCCAAATTTAATAAAAATATAAAATTAACAAGAATGAGTTATTAATTTTTTTTTATCATCTTCAATTGTAAACTTAGTAGATAATTAAGTGTTTGATTGAATTGTTGAATACAAATGATATTATCCAAATCTATTATTTTGGTTTATACAGTCATGATTACAAAATCATGGGTGTGTTTGAATTAATATTTTAAAAATAATGAATCAGAGTTAAGGAGTGTATTGGTAATGGTGAGAGGGTAATACCGTGAATTGGTTTTCAATTTTGTCTTATTTACTTTTCAATTATAGATCTTAGTACGGTCCTTTCCCGCTTTTGAAACTGTAAGTCAATTTGAATTTTTAAAAGAGGCGCCTAGTTCCAATCATACTTTAATCACTGGGTACTTTTGAAAGGTTTTTGTTTGAAAAAAATATTTTTTTTATTTGTCTTTTAAAATATCTATGACAAATTTATTATTATTTTATAAATTTTTTATTATTTATGAAAATTTTAAATAAAATATGCCTATTAAAAAAATTATACAATTATTCTACTGTAATTAAAAAGATTTATTACACTTATTGGTTGATGTAATATGATCTTAAGCATTTTAAATGTAGAGGTCATAGTCACATCTTTTAACTTAAGATGTACAGATTATAAGAAGATTGAGATTTTTTTTTGTCTAAATACATTTATGAAACCAGAAAGTTGTAAATTTAAGATTTTAATAATAATATAAAAAAATCATTCTTTAATCTTAACATTATATTTTGATCCACTAGAAAAATATAAATTTTATAAAATTTTCGTATTAGAGTAACATGTGCAAAATATTAAAAAAAATCATATGGTACACTAAGACTTACTTAACATAGGATTTTATAATAAAATTTTATATATAAATGTTATATATGTTTTAAGGATTTATTTATATTTTAAACTTTAATACATTTTAGTTTTTAAATTTAAAAAATAATGAATATAATCATTTTAAAATCAATTATATCAATTTTTTTTGTTAAAAAATGTTATATGTTTATATTTGTGGTGTAACATGTTCAATGGTGTGACCATTCAAACACCAATCTTGAAACCTGTTTAACACATCAAATTTTCTTTGTGTAGTTGGGTTAAGGTGATTATGTATATTTATTTTAAAGTTTGATAATAACACGATCATCATCATAATTATTATTTTTTTTTCTCTTCTTGCCTTTATTATCTCTTGGCTGCTCAAAACAACGTTTTGGTCCATTATAGCCGGGGAGGCTACCTTGTAAGGGCAGTGTGTTCTACTTGTGGCCAAGGAGGTTGTCCTTTGAGGGCGTTTTGTACCATCATAGTTAGGGAGGTTGTCTATTGGGGCGATTGTTTCACTTTTGGTTGGGGATGCCACTCTTATAAGGTGTTTTGTGTGCATATGTGTGAAAAGAAATTATTTATTTATATGTTTGTTTTATTAGTTTATTAAAGGAAAATATTATTGGAATTTTTTTTAAAGAAAATGTTTTGGCTTTACTATGTTAGTTCAACCTTCTCTTTTGGTGTTTGTGGTTTCTAGCTACGATGATCGGTTTTATATGGAAGCAGGTGATACTACAAGTGTTGAGGAAGTTGTATGGCACGAGAGAGTAATTAAAATAAGAAGACACTTAATATAATCTTTTAGTCTTTTGTTATTACTTTTTAATAAAGTTTGTTTGTAAAAAATTGTACAATTTTGTTTATTGAGATTTTCAATAAAATATGAATGAAGTTTATTCTAAATTATGTAATTTCTATTAATTATAAATTCTATGAAGGGAAAAATTGGAGTGTTGCATTTTGGTATTACAACGATTAGGTCCTAGGTGATTTATGGGAGGTGAGCATATTGTGTGTTTGTTGATTCAAGTATGAATGTGTTGTTGTGTTTGTTTAACTGCATTTTTTAGTATTTCTCTTATGGGTGTTATCAAAGGAGGATAAGTGTTGGAGGACAAGTGTTAGAGTTAAATGCTCAAAAAAGATGAATTTTTATGTGGTGCAGTTAAATTTTATTTTGAAATGTTTTTTCTTTTGAAACTTAATAAGGTTATAAGAGAATAAATAAGAAATTTCATTTTTGTGGACGAAATTTTTATTCGTTAGGGTATATAAGACATTGAAAAATAATTAGGAAATATATATTCAAGGTGACTTATTGTTTTTTTTTATATAAATGATTTATGGCTTACTAATTATTTAAGAGATTTATTTATTTAAAATATAAATAAAATGGTTATTATAATATAAGTTTTCTGAAAGATATATTAAGTAGTTACTATAATATAAACAAATTGTATATGATAGTTATTTTTTAAATAGATTTATTAAAAAAAGATAAGATTTATTACGTGTGTGATTTTCGTTATATACACGAAATTTAAAGAGATTTTCTAAGAAATAAAAACATAAAGATAGGAAAAGATATAACCAAAATTTAAAGAAAATGTTTTGGTTTTACTAAGTTAGCTCACCATTTTGTTTTGGTGATTGTGGTTTCACATGTGGTGTTCATTTTTTTAGGGGACATATTATAGTATAGATGTTGAGGAAGATGCATGACATTAAAGAGAGTGGTTAATACTAAGAAAGTTTGAGATAATTTTTTAATCTTATGTTTTTTTTTTTTTTGTAAAACAATGTAAAATTTTATATATTGAGATTTTCAATAACATAGAAGTGAAGTTAATTCTAAATTATGTAATTTGTATTAGTTATAGAGTTGGGAAGCGAAAAATTAATTGGGTTAGAGGTATTGTCAATCTCTTTAATGAATTAGACTTGTGTCTCATTAACATTGTTTCTCTTAGATGAATCCCTCTTGAAAGATTCAAGTTTAGGTTTAAAGTAATTTTTTTATCACAAGAGACAAAAAAAATTAAATAATTAGTTAAAAGATTGAATGGTTGAATTATATTTTAAAACTTTTTAAAATTTATGTACAATGGAATGATGACATACACAAGTTTTTAATGCAATAGATGATTTATAAAGAACATTTAAAAACTCTAATTTTTCTGTTATAACACATTTAATAATATGCTATTTAAATAAGCTTAAAGAGAGAAAATTTTATAGTGCATTTTCTTATATTAGTTCATTTGTAAATGTATATTATATAGAGTGTTTTTATCAACTAATCAAGTTTAGTTAGACAGGATGTTATAAGAATATGAGTATTGTTTGAACTTTTGTTAGCCTTAATTAAAATAATATGAGTATTATATTGACATTTGTTCACTCCTTAAAAAAATCTTAAATATTATTTGTAATATAATCACTCATGATTAAAATTCCAAATATTATTTAATATCCAAAAACTCTTAATTAACCACCCAAAGATTTATTTGGAATACAACATGTTGAATATAGTGAAAATTATGTACATACTTAATCTCCTTGTATTCTATTGAAGATACACATAAACTCTTCTGTTTATAATAGAAGAAATATGAGTTAAGCCCAAAATACAAATAAATAATAATAAGACTAAAGATAAAATATAAAGATAAGATAAAGATAATATATCTAAGACTCACCTCAAACTTGTGCATACAAATTGTATGTACCAAGATTGTTACTAATATAGTCCATAAAGACTTAGTGAAAATATTTGCTTCTGCACTTGAGTGACACCAAATTGTTAATTATTTGCGAATGAGACATAGAAGACGGAATACCAACCTAGAAGACTCCTTTGAGCAACAAATCTGGAAGGTTGCTCCATGTAAATCTCTTCTTATAAATCACCGTTGAGGAATGCAACCAGTGGATAAAGAGGTCATTGTTGAAGAGCCACTATAACGAGCAACATCGATGCTCTGAACAATTGCTTAAGAGGAGACTATTAGCATAAAGCTAAAGAGCAGAAATTTTGGTGATGTCTCAAAGTCAAGTCTCAAGTGCTCTTATTGCAGGAAGATCTTCATGAAGACTTGTTTTTATATTAAAGCTTTTATAATTTAGTAGATTTATGTATAGGATGTGGTTTATATTTGATTCTATCTATTGTTTGTCTTAGGTTGTGTTAAATTTTTTTTTTAATCAGAAAACCTCATTTTATACTCAAGATAATTGATTATCAATTTATAATAATTGATTATGTATAATGAGAAATTATGAGAATTTTTAAGCAAGTTTAATTGGATAATTGATTATCACACGTTAATTAGTTGACAACGGATTTTTGGAGGTATCCTTGAGTGAGATCTCTATAAATCAGATTGAGACTCTTATTCTAAAATACGAAATACAAAATACGAAACAAGTGTATTTTGAAAAATCTTATCTGTAGTGTGCGGTGATAAGTGTTATAGGGTTTGCTGAACCTTTGTGCTGTGGCTTTGAGAACTTGGCGTGTTGGCATAGAGCGAGAACTTTCACAGGGAGTGTGATTGAATGTTGTTGTTGTTGAGTTAAAAGCCTATCATCCTTCGTGAAACATTCAGAGGAGGTGTTCATCCTTTGTGAAGATTCAGAGGAGGTGTTCATCCCTTGTGGGTTATAGGGGAAGTGACTTTCATCTCTTGGGGTAACAAGAGAGGTGGTTTCTAAAATTTTACAAATTATTTCTTTGTGATTGTAATTTGTAATTGTTTTGTGAGTAGTGAAATGTTTATCTTGATTTGAGATAAGCGACTGGATGTATGATTGGGAAAATCCGAAGCAGGATAAAATCATCTGTGCAAATTTCTCTCAACCTTAGTGTCTTTATTTGTTAGTTTTATTTGCTTGGTAAGTTTAATTGAGTATAAATTAAAAGGCACATGTTGGTATTAAAAACCCTCTTGGTTTGTTATTCCACGCTAATCATTCCGCTGTAGCCGCTCTAACAGAGACGAGACGTGCAACCACGCAACGATGAACCTGAAAGAGGAAAAAGAGTGATCTTGACGCTCTAAATCGAAAACTATGGTCACCGATTGAAACTGATGCTCTGGTAACAGTGACGACAACAATGATTCTAACTATGGCAACGAGAGTTATAGTGGACAGAGATAATGAACACTTTCCAAAGAACCTTAGACTCTAGATATCATAATCTCGCTTGTGTTGAATATACACATAAGATTCTTTATTTATAATAGAAGAAATATGAGTTAAGCCCAAAATACAAATAAGAAATAATAATAAACTAACTAAAAATAAAATATAAAGATAGAGCTGTCAAAACGGGTAACCCGGCCCGACCCGACCCACCACGTGTTGGTGGGTTAAACGGATTGGCTCATTGGCTCACTTAATTAACTTTTTTTTCACCCTCTTCTTCTGAAATTCTTATAACATGTTACTTTGATCGATCAAATTAAAACAATAATAATTGAACCAATTGATGTAAAAGAAAATGAAACAAAAGAAATATATTGTTATATATATACTCTAAGCTATCAAGTATAAAATTTTGCCAATTTAGTTTGATGAGACATACACAACTATTTGACCAAAAAACTACATATAGCTGTTAACAAAAATATATAGCACAAGAAAAAACTGGCATGCTTGTAGATAGGTCTAAAAACAAGATAAAACAAATTATATATTCCTGAATTATCCAATCTATAATATTATCCATTTATTAAATTGGAGTCCTGAATGGATAAATCCACAGTATTATGCTCTCTTGAAACATTTTCTTCTTTATCTCCATCTATAATATTATCCAATTTGTAATCTTAGGATTTTATTTGCAGACAGGAACTTTTGGAAAGACAGCAACACAAAAGGCTCTATTGCTAAGTAAAAGTTGTGCGTTTTGAATAATTAATTTAATTAATTTAATTTTAATAAAAAAAATAGGATTTGAATAATTAATTTAATTATTTTGATTTAATTAAAAAAAATAGGTGGATTGATGAGCCAACCCGATCCACCACGGGTTTAACCCATATGAACCGGGTTCTTAGTGAGCCGGGTCAAAATTGGCTCGCATTAAAATTTTTGCATTTTTTTCCAACCCAACCCGGCTCAAACCCGTGGTGAACCGGGTTGGTTCACGAGTTTCAACCCATTTTGATAGCACTATATAAAGATAAGATAAAGATAATATCTTACACAATCAATTATAATTAAAACTTGAGTATTATTTAAAAATACAACCAATTATAATTTAAACTCTAGTATTATTTACAACACATTCACTCATTTTATTAATAAATGAGTGATATAGAAAATCACAAAAATTTTGCTCATTAAAAATAATAAAATGTCTTTCGACAAAAGCCATGTTAAATCACTATTATATGACAAACAGTATTCTTGTCAAATTTATATCATGTTAATTATTTGGATTTTGAGACGAAAATAACAATAAAATAATAAATAATAAAATTTGTTAGATTTAAAAGAACATTATATATATATATATATATATATATATATATATATATATATATATATATATATATATATATATATATATATGACTATAGAAGGAGACAGAAATAAACAAAAAAATTATCAAATATTTTAATCAATAGTTGACATTTATTAAATAGAAGACTCCAGTTTTGTCCAGATGAATGGAATCCGTGTCAGCATAGTTGCAAATGCGTTTTAGACATGAATTTTCCAAGTTTGCAGTGAAGCTATCTAGTGTTGCTTTCTCGTTTTCAACAATTTGGATATGAATTTTGTAAACATAACATTCGTTCTTATACAACCACAGACACATAATTAACTTTCTCCAAAATTAAAATCTGGAATCATTTCTCTCAAATCCTAGAGGACTTTATACAAGGCCTGACTGAGCCCACTTGGCCTCCGTGACTTACACAAATGACCAAGCAATATAGAAGACAAATAATTCGAAACCCACATATTATATATTCACTAAAATGTCACGATTCTTTTGAAACAGTGGCCATTTATGAATGCAGTTTAGTTCGTGCAAAGATTCATCGTTGACATTGGGGGAGTAGTATGCAAGTCGGACAATACCACTTTCCCTTGAACCTTGTCTCCTGCGTTAGCCCAACACACGAATAGTGGAACCATTCACCTCCTTGGCACTATCACCAAAAACAGAGAAAAACTCAGATTCCAATTAACCAAGGGGGCAAACGAAAAAGTCAATCATTGGAAAAGAACAATATGATAAAAAGAAAAGTGAACAAAAACTAAAGCAGTAATTCAGGAAAGAAACGCTTCGAAAAGATAAAAGCTATAAACATTCATTGATAATATTGTAGGAGAAATCTGTATGTTGTTTCTTGCTACAACATGGCTATGATTTATAGAATTACTAGATGTACGCAATATAGTCGTTAATTCAAGTGAGTATGGTGCAAACACCATTCTACACTTTTTTTTTCTTGGGGGGAGGGGGAAGAAAGAAGTATCTCCTGAACTATCTTCAGAGTCCCTCTATATGCTCAAAATAGGAAAAAATATAACAAAAGTAATCCCAAAATAAATATTAAGTAACTTGCCTGATTGTAACTGGCAAAATGTTTAGTTACACAATTTTTATATGATCCCACATCTTGAGCATTGTAATTGAATTTGATGTGTGCAATCAAAAGATACAATATGCATTCTCCAAACCCCACTTCCCAAGAAACAAGAAGGTAAACATAGATAGCACAAGATAGAGAAAACTAAAATGTACTTACATTTTCGTTGTCACACGCAATCATATCCCCGAAAGATACCTGAATGATCAGAATAGAACTGCCTCAATATTCTTGTTTGTTTCAAGATTTTAAGCAAAAAAAACGACAATATGGCATAATTGCTCACATGGAAATTTTATAATTATGTTACATATTATGAGCAATTAATCTGAACCTGATGACAAACACAGTATGTAGGTTCATTTGGATCAATGGGTTGATCAACATCCATGGGGGTAGCATACTCTTTCTTATGACTTCCTGGTGGAGGCATTAACTCAAAGTCCCTATCGCGCTCCCGATCCCAATCTCTATCCCTGTAATCAATTCTCTTTGGCTGAGGAGTTATGTATATGGGCTTGCGCTTTTCAGCTTTAGTGACTATAGGCAATGGGGGCAGAATTGCTGGTTCATCCGGTGGTATTTTACCCTCTGATTGAATAAAATGAAGCAGAGGAAAAAGGCGTTAAGAAAGCTCATGACTAAATATTATACCACAAGAATCAATTTTGTTTCGATAAACAAAAATTTAGAAGAAAGAAAGCGCATATAAATGAAGAGTTGAAGTCCTCAACAAATATACCAAGAATGCAAGGGGAATTGTCTTTAAAAAAACAAAAAAAAGTATCTTGGCATACCACGGAATCTGTAGATCTTCCAAAGCCACCCCAAAAAAGATCATTAGAAGAATACCATAAAGGAACTTAGTTAGTGAACATCTGAATCTCAGATGAACTCAAGAAGCAACAATCGACCAGCAAAGACCACATAAATGT
Source organism: Vigna umbellata (assembly GCF_029865625.1). NCBI lineage: Eukaryota > Viridiplantae > Streptophyta > Magnoliopsida > Fabales > Fabaceae > Vigna > Vigna umbellata. The sequence continues at coordinate 18,219,664 of NC_142169.1, read as the reverse complement.
TTCCCCTAAATTTCCAAAAGATATTCGCTTTTGCTTTGGCACTTTCCTTCTATATACAGCAGGCTATTTATACAAGTTCAAAAATACTCCAATATGCACTATCCCACTGTCCTTTACCTCAAAAATTAACATATTTTTTTAATTGGCATCAACCGGAACAAAATATTATTGGGTATTTCTGAGGAAATGTTAAATAAACTTGCTGCATTTAGTAAAGATTATTGTTTCATTGGTAATGGCGAGAAGACATAACTACTTCCTTTATATATATGTTTATTGTACTATTACACCCGATCTCTTTACTGGCAAACTTAGTAACCACGATTAATATAACAGTAAGAGTTGCATATTACAATAATTTTTATGGTTAATTTTGAAAATACAAGTTGTACATACAGACAAAAAATAATTCAGAATGCAAATTTACTAGAATATTTTACCTTGCTTTAAATCTTCAGCAAAGTTGTTTAAATCCTCATCAAGTCGTTTAACATGGCTATCTATCTAAAGCAAATACAAAAAAGATTGAGTAAGAACAATGTTCCTTCTATGCACAAGAGGCAAAAGGCAAAAATCCACATGGTTTCATAGATAAGAGCAGTCATCAATAAGTATAGTGCACATAAAAATCAATTCAAAGCAACTTTTTCCACAGTGAAAGTGAATATAGGATCTAAACTTAGTATTAGAAAGTAGCCTTTTAACATAATAAAATTGACTTATAAGATGAGGTTTGCTCTCACCTATATATTATAATGATCATATCTATAGTTGATATGAGATCTAAAACACTTTCCTCGCACCAAGGACTGGAATTCTAAAGCACGAGATTACATAATTGTGAGTAATTCGTAATGGTCTGATAATAGATGACATGATATGTTTAATAAACTTTGTTAGGATAAGCTTTGATACTATCTTAAAAGTGAATTATAAACATAACTCAATCTCACAAAACCCACTTGTAAAGTAAGATTTCTACCCTTTTATACTTACATATATGTAATTCATGTGGAATCTCCAACACTTAAAACCCTGCCCTTACTATCTACTGTCATGTAATGTCGACAGACATAACAGAAAATAATAAAAAGGTTCCAAGACAAGAACTACAAGGATCTACTATAGTATCACATTAAAATAAATAATAAAAGAAAAACTACAACAAGAAAAATTATCTAAAAGAACTTCTAGTTCATGGATATGAATCAGGAGAGTAGATTGACAACCTTTCATGAGTACAACCACGATAGTCAAACTCAATATTTTCCAATGACTCAATAACGAGTCACAAAATTGTAAAACATGGTATTGTAACTTGAAGCACAAGATTCAAAATGATTTATAAAATTATTAAATGTATATAAATTCTTATATTTGCATCTAATATAATAAGTAAGAGAGACAAAAACCTTTATAACTCACAACAAGTACTTAAGCTTAAATTCATATACATAAACTCGTAACTTCATAAGCATAAAAAAGTCAATAATGAAAACTCCATATAGAATTCATAAATGGCAATCACTGAAACAAAACATGCATAATGCACTAGCTCCACTGAATTATGCCTACTCTAATGCTTGAAGAAAACAGAGAAAGAAAACTGTAAAAACAGAAGAACAAACAATAAGACATGCTGTTGCTGTTGGCATGGAGAAAATGTATGACTCAATAGCAAGCTCTGAAGGTGGAGGTTCGCGCAACTAGTTTTAGGAGTAGGGAAGGTTAGCCATTTGAATAGAAAACCTTTGAGTCACATGATTGACCAAAAAACTAAGACAATGGGTGATGTTCCAGTTTTGATGATTTTCAGACATTATGTTTTAAAAAACTGTTTCGTATGTTGAGCTTTAATGTTTTAACCTTTCAGAAGCCCAAAAAGGAGAAAAATAATCAGTTTTTACCCATGAAATAGAAACAGAAAAACATGTTTGATTTCACAGAATCATAAAATCATTCAATTCTGAGTTGAGTTGTGATTTTGGCTACCATGAGTAGAACATATTAGATAATATGAAATAACTATGTGCAGAAGTTAATATAAAAGGAAAAGGAAAATCTTTTAGAAATAAAGGCATCATCATACACCAGAATGTTAAACTTAATAGGACTACTTTGTTCATTGGAAATGCATTTCGAACCTTCCTCAATCGAATGAAAATACAATTAGAATTATTCAGAAGGAAGCAGAGTGATCTCATCCTCAATGAATAAAGCATCTTTGAGGGGAATGGAAGGTAGAAGTTTAAGGTTCATAAAATTCCAAGAGACAAATTATTAAAGCATCGAAGTATCAGGTGAAAAGACTGGAACACTGAATAAAAATAAAGAGTACAGGAGAAGTTGTGTTCAATTTAAATCACAGTTAGCAAAGCGTAGTTGGTCATCCCCAAAAATGCTATTCCGGGATAGAGAATACTATTTTGAAAATTTTATCTAATTTATATACATACAAAATCTCAAGAATGATAAAAATTACACAAGTATTCATAATTAACAATAACAAACCATTCGTGTCTTGAACAAAATATACAATTACTGACAAAAGTCAAAAGCAAGTTTCATAAATAGTAATAATCCAAGAATGATAAAAATTACACAAGTATTCATAATTAACAATAACAAATCATGCGTGTCTTGAACAAAATATACAATTACTAACAAAAGTCAAAAGCAAGTTTCATAAATAGTAATAATCAATCCTCGTCTTGTATATCCAAGTCCTTCTCTATGATTTTAACTACTAATACAACATGAGATTTTATGTTTGGAAATTGATATCCCAAAAATACCAAAACATCTATAGTAAAACGGACAATTTTGGAATCAACACATAGCACTGCTATCCCATCTGTTATGTCCACTTTTTGCAACGCTACATTCACTACACCAAATTGCTATGCTACAGCAGTACCTATAGGTGTGTTCAATTGCTATGCTACAACAATACCTATTGAAGAACTCCATCAGTTTCACAACCATCACAAGTTACAACAGAATATTTCACTCCTGCAAATTGAAACCCCATAAAAGTCTTAACATGTTCAGTAAACCAAATAATTTTGGAATCATCACATAGCTCCACTATCCATTTGCTTCGTCCAATCTTCAATATGCTATTCTGCTACACTAAACTGCTTTGCTACGACAACCCTTATAGTGGCCAGGGCTGCTCTGCATTGCTACACTGCTTTGGTGGCATATCAGCGTGCTATTTAACTGTGCCAGTTATTGAGGAACTCCATCAATTTGGCAAAATGTTGAACTCCATTATACTATGGCCGAGATATAAGGTTTTGTAAAATCTAAGTGAATCTAGAGGCAAAATGGCCCAATCCTGCCATTAATGCCTTGGATCTCCTGACATGGTGGTGAAGTGCACCGCACTTCTTAAAGAAGCATAATGTTTATAATTTTTTTGGGGTAAACATGTCATAATCTAAGTACATTAACATTAAGACCTTCTCTATTCTGTAGATACTATTCTATAAAAATATGTTATTCACCAAATGTAAAGCACTTGTTCTGTTGCTTCAATCGTGATGTAACCATTGAATCATTTGATCATTCCGTATCAGGTTTGTCCATTAGAGAAATATATAGTAGACATTAAATTCTCTTTCCTAAATCCAAATCTATAAAAGCCTCAGTTAATGGCACAACAATCATAGAAATAGAAAATAAAAGCTCACCAGGTCATACGCTTGTCGCGCCAACAAAACCTTCTCAGTACATAGACTCAATGCACTATCCTGATTTCCCTCAATTTCTTTTCGCATTTTCTCAAAAGCTACATCTTCGTCCTCATTACCATAATTGTTATTATAACTGTGATGCCCCTTCTTAGAGCCATGTGATGGGAATCCCAAACAGTACTTTGTCTGCTGCCTAGTTTGGTTTATCATAGCTTCCATAACACCACAAACAAAAAATTAAATTAATAAGTGTTTAAAAAGTAACTTAAAAGATACAGTGATAGTAAGATTAAATGTTTCACTTAATCTTTAATTAATTCGCGAGTAGATATGAGAAAAAGGGATAAAATATTTTATCAAGGGAAAGAAAATTTATAATATTTCTTGATTCTAAAAAAATGTTAAGACAGATAAAAAGGAGTATTCACCAAAAAATAAAATATGAAATAAAATTTCTAGATAGCAATTACATTGGGATCGTTCATCGAGTTCGCGGACAGTGTTGAGCAGCCTCTGAAGTTCAGCGGGTAATGTGCTGGCATCTGTGGGAATAATGGGAAATTCAGCAACGGAATTGAAAAACAATTCAAAGAACAATAGCGAAAATAGTAAAAGGAAAAAGAAACAAAAGGCAATTACACTCCAAATAGTCATCTACATAGACTCCGGTGCGTGCAATTGCCATGTTGGTGGAATGATTATCGCAAGTTAGTGAGGGTTAGGGCTTCCGATTGCGAGTCTCAGAAGAAAATAGCCTGTTCAGACAAAGAGGGAAGAAAGATTCGAAACGCTGTCGTATCGCGTTGTGAGTTTTTTATAATGAAAGGCAAAAAGTTATAACGAGAGGAGCGGATGAGCACAGTGACAGTTGTTAGTTGTTAAGGCGGGGTTCGTTCGGATTTCTTTTTCCCTCTCTTGCGGTTTAGAAAATGGAAAATATAAAAAAGTTAAATACTTTTCTTGCAATATAAAAAGGTTAATTTTAAGTTAATTGTATAATTGATTTACGATATCTTTTCTATTATTATTGTTAATGGAATTTTATTACTGGTTCAACTGATTCTGTTCATTTAAGAGTTTATGTAGTAATTTTCTTTTAATAATTGTCTGTGAGAATTAACTTGGTTGATTTTAATATTACTTGTTGGAATTTTTAAGGGGTAAATTATGAAGATTCTTATCAATCAGTTTTGTATTGTTGAGTTTTTTTTATATATATTTTTTTTATTTTTACTTTGTGTGAATTTTAAACATGATTTTTCATATAATTATCATCAATTTAATCTTAAAATAAGAAAAGAAGAAGAGAATACTTGCAACTTTTTAAGAGATAATAGTATACAAGATATTTTGATAATATTTTTTGATAAAAAGTTCATGATTTTTTAATAAAAAAAATGGAGTAAAGTATTATATTTACGCATTAAAGAAAGAAGAATATAAGTTTTAACAAAAGGCTTAAAAGCATTGTTGTTCCTTATATCTACAGTGATGGTTCAGTTTTTTCTTTATTTAATTTTACTTCATATGATTCCTATATTCTTTCAAAATATTTAATGTGATATAAATTTAAATTATTGCTATAAATTTAAGGCCTAATATTATTATTAAGAATTAATAAAAAATAAGAAGAGAATAGTTATATAAATGAATCCATACGAAGAAAAGGAGAAAAAAATATCTAATTAGCGTTAAATCTTATATGATAAACAAGCAATTTCTCCCATTGTTAAAATATACATTAAGTTAAGTAAATTAATAAACATAAAATTAATAATAATAAAATATTAAAAATTAGAAAATAAAAACATTATCTTTAAAAGGAAAAGTTTACTTATTATGCACATGAAACAAATATCTTTTATAATCATTTTGAAAAAAAATTATTAGATTTGAATTATATTATAAAATTAATTAAGTTTTAAATCACCTGTAAATTTGGATATTTTTAATTCAATCTCTATTAATCATATTTGAGTACTCAATTTTTATACTTTTTAATTGCGTACTTGTAAACTAATTTGTTTTTCTAACTGGGTGGTGTGATTATTATATTGTCTTGTCACCTTATTTATTATGTTCCTAAATACTAATAAAATTAAGATTTTGTAGTTAATATAAAATGATTCGAAGGTGAATATGCAAAATAACAAATGAATTTTATTACTAATATAATTTTATATTGATCAGAAAAATATCATATTTTTTAACACAGGAAGAAAAGTAAACAAAATGATGGAACGAGAAAACAATCCTGTCACCCAATTAAAAAAATAAATTAAATTTAAAAGTATAAAATTTTGTAATATAGAGAAAAAAAGGCTTAATTGGTCGTTAGGTACCTGTTTTTGGGTGTGTCTACTTGATATTCACTTTTAAAAAGTTTCATTTTTGTCATCAAGAGTTTAATGTGCCCCAATCAAGTAATTTTTTATTCACATCGTTTAAATCGATAATGTTGACTTATTATTTATGTTGACTTAGATATTCTATGATGTGGTGACATTTTTTTTTATGTGTAATATGTTGGGCATTATGATGTGGAAATTAGCTTTGCTCAAAAAAATAAAAAATGAAATTGATACAGTGGTGAATTAGGGATTGACAGAACTTTGACCAAAAACGAAATTGGGGATTTGAGAACAAAGAAGACAAGAGAAACTGGGATTCAGTTAGAAGAGAAGTGAAAGTGAAGAATCATAGTTTCATTGGCAGTGAAGTGGGTTGGAATGAATGTACGCTTGTGTTGAATGTGTGTGATTGGGTGTGTTGTTTTAGGGCTTTTAACATTGTTGTGCGTCTTTGTAATTTTGCGTGTAATGTGATTGTGTGTGTCCTTTTAGGGTTAGTATTTTATATGTTTTATGTGTTTCTATGTTGTGCGTCTTTGTAATTTTGCGTGTGATGTGGTGAAATGCATATTTGTTTATGAAATAAGTTGACAATTATGGTCCTACATTGTGTTGGCATAGAGTGAGAACTTTCACGATAGTTATGATTGTGTTGTTGTTGTTGCTGACTTAAAGTTTGTCATCTTTTGTGAAGATTTAAAGGAGGTGGTTATAATTTGTGACTAGGGAAGACAATTTTACCCGCGAGCACGGGTATCCGCGGGTAAAATCTGCGACGGGTAGTAACTATCCGCGGGTAACGGGTAGCGGGTATTTTAGTACCCGTTTCTAAACGGGTCGGGTACAGGTAATATACTACCCGTCCCGCGGGTACCCGTTACCCGCAAAAAATTTTAAAAAAAATAATTTATATATTTTTAATTAAATTTAATTAGAAATAAAATAAAATTATATTTTATTAGGTTAAATTTAATTAAAATTAAATTTTAATTTATATTTAATTTAATTTATATTATATATATATATATATTGTAATTTTATTTAAATTTTATTTTAAAAATGTATTAAATATTTTTTTTTATTTTTTGCGGGTATCCGCGGATACCCACGGGTTTTAAAATATCCGTGGGTATTTTTTAAACGGGTACCCGACGGATAGCGGGTCGGGTAGCGGGTATAATTTTATCCGGCGGGTCAGGTTGCGGGTAGGCACTACCCGTGCCCGACCCGACCCGTTGTCATCCCTATTCGTGACGCATTCGAAGGAGGTGTTCACCCGTTGTGGCTTTCAAGAAAAGTGAGCTTCATATCTTGGGGTAACAAGAGAAGTTTTCTTATCCTTTTGTTTATTTTCTTTGTGATTGTAACAATTTGTTGGTTTGTGATAGTGGATCGTTAATTCTCATTTGAGGTTAACAACTAGACGTAGGATCCTTGTGATCTGAACCAGTATAAAATCACTTGTACAATTTTCTCTCTTCCTTACTCTCTTATTTGTTTTAATTTATCTTTAAGGAATTTTAAATTGAAAGAGAAAATATTTAAAGGCATGATTTTTTATAAGAAATCGATTCACCCCCCTCTTGGTTTGTTGTTCACACTAACAATTCCGCTGCACCACTATGACAAGGAAGACGTGTGTCACAAATCCTCTCCAATGGTGGAGGGACATGTGGCCACTACCAAAAAGAAATCGTCTCCACTCTAAAGGTGCCATATGGTCACTTTCTAAAAACCTCTCCAATGGAAGCATAACACATGTCACACACTTTCTACTTGGTCTAAATATCTAACTTAAGGAAAATCCTATGCTACTTAGGCCTTAATACAAGCCTTAATCGAACCTACATTACATGGCCGAATACAAGGCCTAAATTCTACACAACTCATTATTCTTCAATGATGGCCTAACTGAAGCAAACATTTGTGTCTCCTTCTAAAGACGATTCTTCTTGGACGAGTTTGGTTATACTTCTAGTGGTTGAACCCTTGACTATGAGTTTGCCATCAGAATTGGAGGGAAATTATAGAGTCTTCTTTCTCTAACTAGGGAAGCCCACCAATGTAAGACATTGCCTTGAAAACTTAGGGTGTCTAGGGAGACTTTTCTTTCCTCACTAATTTGGTGACATTCAAAGGGTTGTTCTACCTTCATCTCCCAATCTAGATATGTCTCTACATCTTCCTTTCCATGGAAATGGGAAGATCAACCCTAATCTCTCTAGGATGGTTCTCTCTTTCACATTCTCTTCTCATTCTATTTGGTGGAGGTTGATAATATTGGTTAAGAACCCTACTATCTACCTCAAGATGTGAGGGAGTGTGTGTATTTTGAGTTGGAGTTCTTGAACTCCTCCTAGTGTGACTTCTACTTCTACTTTTACTCTTTCTTATCTCTTCTTATGATCTTTCTTGTTTATCATTGAGAACTCTAAGTTTCTCCTCCAATTTAGCAAGATATTCTTCTTTTTCTATCTTTTCTTTCTCTTTCAAAATAGACTCTTGCTTTTGCCAAATTTTTAGTGACTTTAGCTCTTTGGCCAAGTTTTTCAAAGTGGGTTTGACCTCTTTACTAGAGTCAATATCAATTTCATAGGAGGAGGTCTTAGACGTTCTCAAAGTTTTCGAAAATATGCAATGCACAAACAAAAAATTTCAAAAGAAGTTCCTTAGGAGACTTAAGGAAGTAAAAGATACTTAAGTTCACTTCCAGGAAATGGAAGTGAATCATAAAATATTGCTTAATATATAACCAAGCCTTTCCTATCAAAAGTTTACCTTAGAAACCCTTATACCAAACTTCTCAAAGGAACAAAAATTGAAATAAAAATAGACACACACTAAACTACCACAATTAAAGAAAACAAATAAATCTACATTATGCAGCCTAATAATGAATTAAAAGGAACTTTGTTCCCCTCTTACCCATCCACTACAAATAACGTTTAAAGAATAAGTGTCCAATGTTCTTCATAGGACAAAACCCTAACATCAGCTTACATGAAACATTTGGTCATTACCATCTATTCCAACTTCAGTTATCCACTCACCTCCATATTTTCCTTTCAAGAAACACCTATCCAAACCTATAATAGGTCTATATGAAACAAAGTTGTCCTTACATGCCTTCAAACACACATATAGTCTCTTGAATATTGGGTTCTCCTCATTAGGTTCTACATTAACTTTCACACTTGATCCAGGATTTGACCTCAGCAGCTCATTTGCATAGTCATATACTCTTTTATATTGTTCTTTGAAACAACCTTCAATTGTGTTGTATGCCATTGTTTTTGCCCTAAAGGTTGTAGACCGAGACACACCAATATTCCATTTCTTACAAACTTTGTTTTGGAGGTTAGTCAAATTAATATTTGGATTTTATTTTATGGTCTTCTCTAACCTGCCACTTAACCATTTTGAAGTCACTAAACGAATATTAAATTCTCTACTACATGTATGGGTATTGATAATCTTCCTTAACTATCATGTACTTTGGGCAACCTTATATGCACAATAAGCGTTGTCGCAACCGGAATCGCGACGGGACGACGATCCAAAAGATAAGGGTTTGAAAAAGAGATTTGGAGTCGCCACTATAGTTTATTTTGGAAAACTATAGAAAAAACCATAAAAGGATAAGGCATAGTATGTGAAAACCAGATTATGGGTTCGGGAGTCGGTTACGCATAGGGAAGGTATTAGCACCCTACCGCGCTTGCCCGAAGGCAGTACCCTTAATTAAATACGCGAATATGATGTGGTTTTCAAAATGTTTAATTATCCCCGAAAAAGACACTCTAAAGAAACAAAATATATTTTTAATTTTTTGGGCCCGACAAGGATTGACCTTACTCCTACGTATTCCATTTCAAAATGAGAAATTAACGTTACGTAATTTTTATGAAACTGTTTGAGAAGTTTGTATGGAAATGATTATGAATAAGTTTGGATTTTTGATAAGTGAACCTAACAAGGACTAAACTTGCTCCTACGTATCTCCATTTTTGATGGAGAATCAAGGATCACGTAGTTCTAGCCAAAAGATTGTTTGTTGTTTGAAAATGTAGATGTTTTTAGTTTTTGAAGATTTTATGTTTTTTTTTGTATTTTTGAGAAAAAGAAAGTAATGAGTACTAGGCTGACGTGGACGGTCACACGAATACTTATTCCTTTAGAATGATATTTAAATATTTTAATTATTTTTAAAAGAGAAATAACAGTGTTAAGCACTAGGACGATGCGAACGATCACATGAGCACTCATACCGTTAATTACTTATTTAGGAAGACTTGAGAGTATTGAGTGCTAGACTGATGTGGACGATCGCACGAGCACTCATACCATTATTTAAAATTTTTAATATTGAGGATATTAAGTACTAGGTTGATGCAAACGATCACAAGAATACTCATATCATTATTTAATTATTTAGAAAGACTTGAGAGTATTGAGTGCTAGGCTGATGCGAATAATCGCACGAGCACTCATACCATTATTTAAATATTTTAAGAGTAAGTACTAGGCCGATGCAAATAATCGCACGAGTACTCGTACCATTTATTTAATATCTTATTTTTCATCATTTTTTACTTTATAATTTTTACTTTTTATCTTTCATTTTTGTAATTTTTACTATATAAATTATAAGAATAATAGTTATATTTACATAGGGTTTAATAAAAATTTTATTTACCAAAGTATTTGAAATAAAATAATAACATCATAATAATATTTACATAAAGAAAAACAACGTATAAAACAGAAAACAAATTAAAACTATATTCAGTTTATATTTTAAACTTTTGTAATTATATACTTTTTTTGTGATTTTTATAACATAAAAAAAAGGTAAATAAAAGTTTAAAATATACAATAAAATTAACGCATAATAATAAGACAATTGGTAAGGAATAACAAAACGTATGCAGTGATTAATATGTAACAGATAAAATACAAAACAAGTAAAAAAAACATTATAATTAAGAAAATAAAAATAAGGCTGCAGAAAGTAAAATCCAATAAGAGCAAAGGGTGTAGAGGTGAAAAACCAGGGTGTTGTTTAGGCCCAATAATAAACGGGGTGTAAGAATGAAATTGGAGATACTTCGTATTTTCTTGTTCCTACATAGTCTCAAGGACATTGTCAACCAAAAAATTTGGGGTGTTACTCCCTCCACCCCCACACGTCTCTTCCTCCACCTCCCCAATTTTCTAAAATGTCAATTATATCCTTCTAAAATGACAATTATATCCTCAAAAGTTAAAATTTTTTATTTTTATTATTTTAATATTTTAATTTATTTAAAACTTCTGATTTACTTCCCTCTGCACCTCTTCCTCTCTTCCATTTTCGTTTACCTTTCTCTCTTCCGTTAAGCTTCTTCTCCACCTATAACAAATTCATATTTTAACAAATTCATATTTTAACAAAATTATTACGTTTAAAAACTAACCATATATAACATTTAAAATTATAAATTTAAATATAAATTACTGTAAATAAAATAAACAAATAAAATAAAAACGAAACGTAAAAGGAACACTGCCTCTGGACAGATGACATCCTTCAACGGATGTCAACATCCGTTGAAGGCAAAACGGATGTCGACATCCGTTTTGCCTTAAACGGATGTCGACATCCGTTTTGCCTTCAACGGATGTTGACATCCGTTGAAGGATGTCATCCGTCCAGAGGCAGTGTTCCTTTTACGTTTCGTTTTTATTTTACTACGTTTTGCGGCTCATGCAAGGATTATAGGCTTGGATATTAAAAGGATTATTGGAAGTCTGTAAAGTTTAAAATTAATTTCACGTAATAAAAGAACTAACTTTTTAGTGAAAATCCTTGTTAGGCAAAATTCTTATAAATATCATATATGTTAGTATACAAGATCTAGATGTAATCCTAGTGGTTATAAAATCATATTTTTTTCTAACCTTTTAGATTAAATTACTATTTTAAAATCATGCTTATCTTTATCCAACAAAGATCGTTTTTATTAAATTATTTATCATAATTGAGCAGATTGTAATAAAAAATAATTAAATAATAGATACAATATTTTTAAATAAATATAATGTTATAATTTATAATACTAAAATTCAAATTATTATTGTATTTAATTATTAACATATAAAATAAATAAAAATTATAATAATTATAATAATAAATAAATTACATCAATGTCTCTTAATAAGAAACTAATAAAAAAGACAAATGAATATAATATAAAATATATTAAAAAGACATAAAAATATATAAATTGATGTAAATGACTAAATAATACGTTTCATAAAATTTTTTTTAAAAGAATTATATAACTTTGTAAATAATAAATATTAATTTTATTAAATTTGGAAAATTAAAAAAGTTATTAAGTCAAAATTTTAACATGTTCACACCAATTAAAAATAATGTAATTTTGATCACAAATCTTAATCGAATGATATTGATTTAAACTAGTGACAAAATAGATTACCATCAATAAATAAATTTGTTAGTCCATCAAAATTTTACATATTAAATTAAATTTTTTAACTTTTAAACCTATTTTATGTGGATATCTCTGAATCGTCAAATTTACAAACCAAAATTAAGATGAAAAAATTATCAAAATAAAATTTGAAAATAAAGAAATAATTGTATAAAAGCATTATTATTAAACTAATTAATATAGAAACAGTTATGAAGTAGAAAATTAATTTTATTGGTAAAAAAATATAATTATACATGAATCAATTATGATTATAAGTTATTACTAACAAAGATAAAATGAAAGCTGGATAAAAAATACATATGATTTGTGATTACTTGTATGATGATATTATGTTTCTAGACGTTAAATTTTGTAAAAAGAAAAGCCCATGGGCTAGCCCTGGCCTATAAGGCTTTAGGGGTTTTTAGCCCTGTGGACTTTTTTAATAAAAAGTTTTTTTGGCCCTGTGGACTTTTTTGGCCCCAACCCACATAGGTTAGGGCCAAATCTTATTAAAGAGACTCATTTGACAGCTCTAATCACGATCAGCAAGGCTTTGGGAAGGTTGACAGCCCTTTCACTATAATCAGTCCTAGTTAAATCAGAGAACCCTTGTTTAGCTAATTCTTGAAGAAGTAAATGGCCACCGCTTCCCAAGCTCAACCCCAACCACTTCCTCTTCAAGACCGAGTCGCAATCGTCACTGGCTCCTCGCGCGGAATCGGCCGCGAAATCGCGATTCACCTCGCTTCACTCGGTGCGCGAATCGTCATCAATTACACCTCCAACTCGTCCCAAGCCGAGTCAGTTGCCGCTCAAATCAACGCCAACTCCGCCACGCCGCGGGCCGTCGTGGTCAAGGCTGACGTGTCCGAACCGAGCCAAGTCAAGTCCCTCTTTGACTCTGCCGAGCGCGCCTTTGACTCGCCGATCCACATCCTGGTCAACTCGGCAGGCGTTCTCGACGGCACGTACCCCTCCATTGGGAACACCACCATGGAGTCCTTCGACCACACCTTCGCGGTGAACACGCGCGGTGCGTTTGTGTGCGCGAGGGAGGCGACGAACCGGTTGAAGCGAGGCGGCGGGGGGCGGATCATTCTGGTGACGTCGTCGCAGGTGGCGGCGCTGCGGCCGGGGTTCGGTGTTTACGCTGCGTCGAAGGCTGCGGTGGAGGCGATGGTGAAGGTTCTGGCGAAGGAACTGAAGGGAACGCAGATCACGGCGAACTGCGTGGCGCCGGGGCCCATCGCAACGGAGATGTTCTTTGAGGGGAAGTCGGAGGAGACTGTGAATAGGATCGTGCAAGAGAGTCCTTTGGGGAGGCTGGGTGAGACCAAAGACGTGGCTCCTGTTGTGGGGTTCTTGGCCACTGATGCTGCCGAATGGGTCAACGGTCAAATTGTTCGTGTCAATGGCGGTTATATTTAATCGACCTCCACTGTTTGAACTGAATAAGATGGAAATAACATGCCAGAGTTCACACACTCGTATGTATAAGTTTCCACTGAATGAGTATAATCTCCCAATTTCATCAATCATATCTGTTTTCCTTTTCTTGTGTTAGTTTTATCTATACTTACTCAAAAGTTGGAAGATCCATTCGCTAGTAAACTTTCATTTTTGGTCTTTCGAGGATTTTCTTTGAGTTTACATCCTTAGGTTTCAAGAGAGATTTACCCTTAAGAGCTAAAGAGGAAGAACACCACAATTGGCTAGTGATAACATTGGGACGAATTAAACATATTGGTTTGGGATAAAATCAGTTGACTCTTTTCATACATTTTTCTCCTAAGTATAAGCCCTATTTGTAGTGAGACCACATAATCTAACTACCTCAATAACCCTTGAAAACATAAGTCAACAAGAGAATGAACCTAGATCGTCCAGTGTTAACAAGTTAAGCCCTTTAGTTGTCCTTATTCGGATGTAGAATGAAGCTCTTGACCAAGTTTTATATTTCCAAGTTGACCCTGAAAACAGTGTCGAATATCTCAGAGAAAGAACCTCTTGTGAAGAATGAACTTGAAAATTTTATGATTTTGATTAACTTAATACTGATTCCCTTAAATCAAGGATAGAAGATAAAATTGTGAAAATTAACTTTTCCTGTATAGCAGGGAGGGTCATACACTATTTGGAGGGTCATACACTTTGTGAAAATTGTGAAAATTTCACCTATAATTAGCCCTTAACTCACTATTTGGAGGGTCATACACTTTAAATGCATCTAGCTTAAAAGTAATCAATGTCTTTTGTCGGAGTATTTTTGGCGTCTATCATGGACACACTACTACAAAATTGTGAATAGAGAGTGTTCAATAAAGTGTTTGTTAAAAAAGTACTATAAATAAAAACACGAAATAATATACATTACTTTTTAAAAATAGTGCTATCGAATCAATAGATAGTGTATTTTTAAAAAACGCTACTATTATTAATTTTTAATAAATCTATTTTGAGACCAAGAGACTTTTTTTTTTTAAAACATTATATATTGTCATACTAGAACATTAGGTAATGTTTGTTTAAATAAGCACTCTCTATGATTTATTTTTATTTTAAGATTAAAAAAAATCTTTGTTTTGTATTTTCGTGGTGTTCTTCTCCTTTGTTTCTTCTATCTTCTTCTTCTACGTTCTCTCTTTTACTTCTCCAACCTTCTTCTTCTTATGCGTTCTCTCATTTGTTTCTCTAGCTTTTTTTTCCTATGTTCTCTCCTCTCCTTCTCTAGTCTTCTCCTTCTCCATTCTACATTCTCTTATTTCCTTCTCCAATATCATTCATTGTGTTTTCCTTTACTTCTCCTACTAGGTTCTTCTCATTCTCCTTTGCTTCTCCTTCACATTCTCCTTTGGTTCTCGTTCGACGTTCTCCTCATTCGCGTTTGGTTCGTAATCTTATCTCATCTTTACTTTAAGTAAGATCTCCTTTTTAGTTTATTATAAAAAAATGTTTTATTTCATTTCATTTTTTCATATGAGGTCTAATAAACTTAATAAGGGATTGAAGTTGGTTCTGTTATGGACACTGATTCGTGCCATTGATGCATAATCCTTTGTCTCGATGCTTGATTTGATTGATGTAATATGTGAATTGGGTTTGTGTTTTGAGTTTGACTATTTTCTTAAACCTAACCGGCACATAACTCGGTACTCCCTAACATCACAAAATTATCAACAATTATTATGATACAAGAGAATGAGGAATTGGATCCAAAGCATTCATACATATTATTATTGTGTATTTCAATGAACAAAGACAATGTCAATAGTAAGTAAAACTCAATAAAAATTGCAAAGCCTTTTCTCGATGTAGAATGGACAGAATTCACAGTCTAGAGAAAATATGAAGGAATTTTCTTATTTCTAGAGTTTTCAAGTCAACCACGAAGAAATAAAAACAAAGATGAATTTTTATACTATTTCAACATAAGTTTATACTCATAAACATAACCTTAAAGGTAATGATTAACACAACATAGCATAAGTAACCTACTACCTAATTATGAATGACACTTCATTTTCTAGATATTTTGACTAACACAACAGTTAATGATAATTTTAGATCCTAAAAAATTACCAGATCTTGGTTTTACATTTACTTCCTTACTTTAAAACCAATACTTTTTGTTCTTGTATTTTTTAAAACTTCAAACTACAATCACTAGAGTTATCGCTTTATTCCTATACATATAGTATGGTTATCTTATGAGTTGACTTAGTATTAGTATAAAACTAATAAGACATATAATATGATTATCTTATGATTTGTTTTCTCTTCATTCACATTAGTTGGAATCATCATGTTTTATTGTTTTGTTTAACCCGTCCTTTCATTTACTTATAGTTTTATTTAGTTTTATGTACATATAGTTTTATTATGTACATATAGTTTTATTTATAGTACTTGTATAATCACAATCTTCATTTACTAAAACTTAATCTTGCTTACCGAAAAGACATTTTGAAAAGTGTAAGATCACTTTATATTCTTTAAAAATCAGGTTTATATGTTGTGTGTATATTTATATATTAACTTATCATTTCTTGTTCTAAGCGTGCATACCCCTTACGTGAGTCTGTATAAGGGTATTCAGAGTTTGATGCATATGTTTTGCAATATGTTTTGCAATAAATTACCTTGAAACTTGTATCCATATGTTTTGCAATAAACTCTTTCCAAATATTCTTATTAATCATTGATGCATACTTCTCATGGGGTTGATTAGGAGGATTCTCTAAACAATTTCCATTCTCATCCTTTAGATACTTATTGGCCAAGCTAGTTCTAAAATTCCTAAGCAACTTACCTACCTCTCTTAACACATAAGTCTTGCGACATGTATCAACATTAAAAGTTAGCGATTAAATAAAATATTAGTAGAAAGAAGTTTGGAAATCATAACACATACTTTAAAATAATTAGATTTAATTAGTACACATTACTTGTATATAATTCCAAATGAGGTCTTTATAGACACTAAAACTCAACTCTTTCCAATTATCACACGTTATAGGAACATTAGATCAAACAATGGATCCAAGATAATTGATGAATTTTGTGCCACTAGGTTCAATTGGTTGACCCTTTGTATTTCATGAAACCTAATAATATGAATAAGTACATATTGAACAATAATCAGGAAAGTAACATATCCAATATACCGAAAACTAAAATAGGTACATTACCTTTAATTTTTTTCCTTCACTTCTAGCTTGAATAATTTTCTTCATAATCACTACATCTTTTTTCCCTTTTGCTTCCTCGAGAGGAAGATTATCATCTCCATTAGGAGATGTCATTTACCTGAAATAAAAGTGATTAAAAAAAAGATAACATTGGTAAAAAGGGAAAGACATATAAATAAAAATTTTAAATCCAAAACCTTTTCTTCTTTGAAGTGAACTATAAATGCTTAGGTTTCTTGTTGACACAAAAATGATGAATTTATCCAAATCTCTTTGTCATGATCATCTCTCTTGTACAAGATATCATCTATTATTGGATCAACATCATATGATGTCATACAAAGGATCATCTTCAACATTTGTATCTTCATCTTCAATATCCTAGTTGGAAGGACAGTTTATTTTATTAGTTATAACAAAATTGATCAATTGACATCAACAAGATCAGTGACATAAAAAATTTATTGAGCTTGGGATGCTAAAATAAATGGTTCATCTTTGTACCCCACTTTATTAAAATTCCCCTACGCAAATCATGTCTCATCTTGTGGAACTCCCTTATTGTTATCAACCCACTTGGAACCAAATATGAGTGCTTGAAATGTGGTGTAATCCAACTCCCATATATGTTCAATTATCATAAAATACGACATATTTCCATATATCGGACTTCTATCTTTAGCACTTGAGAGATATGCATAAATTCAGCCACCAAAGTGACATCCCCATTTTGCATAGTACTTTGATTATCTCGTTCTTTAGTGTTAAATGTGCACCCATTAATCATATAACCAATGTAAAAAAAGACTTTGGACCATTTGCTAACCATCTCAATCTGTCAAAAATTAAAGAGGATTTTGCATTTAACTCTGCAAAAATGTGGCTTTTTAGCCATTGTATAAAAGTTACATTGTGTTTTCTACTTATTCAATTGTAAGTCTTAGTTAGATTTAACTTTTTTAGCATGTCTTTGTGTCTCTTAACATATGATTCAATTTCATCGTTATTGTGTAGAATATACAATTGAGTTTGTTCCCAATCTTTCTTGGATGTGGTAATTATGGTATTTCCAATAATTTTTATCTCCTACAATTCTCACTAAGTGTTGGAACTTTGGAAGTCGTCTTGATTCAACATTAAAGAGGTAATAGGTACAAAATTCAATAACTTCTTCAAGTATATATTGTCTCACTATTCATCTTCTGGTCACTTTTTACATAGTCTTTTAATATCTTCATATAACGCTGTATTAGATACATCTATCTCATATAATTTACAAAGTCAAAGTTTTACAAAATCTAGAAATTTGCTATAATAGAATTGAATAAGTTGCATTAGATGTTTTCAAACCAACAAGGTAATTGTGACGTTACTTCTAGAGTCATGTTATTAAAGTTTATGTTAACTTACAAGTCAAAAAGATTTATAAAAATCCAATTTAGTAGGGAGAAAAATGTAATGATGGTCACGTTATCAAAGTTCAATATTTAATATGAAATTTGTAAATATGAACTTTGTGACCATTCAAACCAAAGTTCTAATACATTTTATATAAACTTAATTCATCTTTGCCCACTAAACCCTTAGATAGCATAACTTGGATACTTTGAATCGATGAAACTTCTAACCTTTAAAATAATAAATTAGGATTGGTTAAAGATCCAAACAAAGTGATGATTTAAAAATCATTACACTTATCATTCAAAACAAGTACCAATTAGGAAAAATACGAAATTTTACTAATAAAATAACAAAAACAACAATGATACGAATAAGTATGTTTGAACTAAATCAACATATATTATTAATATATTAAAATTCACATATACTAATTAATATTAATAAATTCATTAAATAGTTTAATATTTTAAAATCATGTATCATATTATTAATGACGTATCAATTTTATTTTAAATTATATTAATAACCACCCTTACAAAATTATATATAATTAATATTTTAATTAGTAAATTCAATTTTAATTTTAATTTTAATATATATATATACACACTAAATTGCTTAAAATAATTTATATTTTTAAAAAATATAATTTTTCACTAATTTAATGTTTTATATTAATAATAATTATCAGTATTAAATTCTATAAATGTCTTTTTTTGCATATATTTTTAAGAATATTATATTTTTAATTAATTAAATGTAAAAGCTTAATTGTAATTTTTCTATCATATTTATGAAATATTTATTTAATACAAAAAATAACAAACAAAAGAAAAAAAGTTACACAGGTATTGGCTTATGGAAGTTGATTATAAACCAAAATTAGATATGTTTTTGACATTTGGAATATTTTGGGGTCTTGTGAACCAAAATATGTAAGTTAAACACTCATCGAGTTAATTTTCAGAAATAAATGGGAGATGATAAACTAGAAAATTTTGTTTTTGGATTAGGATAAATTTTATAGAAATTTTTTGGAAAGGTTTTTTTTTTTTTCATTAGTAAATATGTGTACTGCAAACGTCTAATTTATTATTATACAATTAAAGAAAAAGTCATTCGACGACTGTATTAATTATTTATGACCTCAAATAATAAAAACTAAGACACGTTTAAATTAAAGAAAAAATAGAGTGCAATTTTGTTTACTTAAAATTTATGACCTGATTTTAAGTGGCATATTTGTGAATTCGGGTCAAAACACAGAGGATATTCGGAAGACAAGATAATGTGTGGTAACGGGTCTTTCCGTGGCCAGAATGAATTTTGTTGGGTCATTTGTTCTTTTCCTGCAAAAATCAATGTTTCAGTTTTTCAAGTTTCTCTCCGACCTATAATGGGGTCTCCTTGTTGAATGATCTACCAATAAAAATATCTCAGTGTTTGTTGCAAAAGTTTCAGCAGAAAGGTACAAACTTTCCAAGTTTGAAGGAGAAAGTAAGTGAAGGGTATTATGGCACAGTTCACTACGCAGGGTCGGCTGAAGTTGCTCTTCAATGGGGAGGGCGTGTCTTCTATTTTGGATCAGAAGGACCCTTTTCTCTACAAGTGCAGATCAGTTCAGACCAGCGAGCGAAAAACAAGGTGCATAGGTTCTTCTGCTAGGATTTACTATGCTTCAACATCTTCTTTGTGTAACAAAAACAACCGTTGTAATGCGGGAGCAAGCTCCACTGCTGGCAATGGGAGTGTTCATGATGAGGATGATGATGAAGATGAGGACGCTGATTTTGATGAGGACGATGATGTGTTTGACGGGGATGGCTTGTCTTGTTTCCGTGGTTTGGTTTTGGACATAGCTTACAGGTTACTTCTTTCTTAAGCAAAATTTTGCATTTTTTTTGCTGTTGCTGTGCATGTACAGTAATAATATTTGTGATCTTTACGTTTTACAGGAATTGGGAAAGTTCATTTGGGGTTTTACACATCAGGGTGGTCTAATGCTTTTATACTTCCTATTTCTGTACTTTGTTGATTGTTAACCTTTTCAGCTGGTTTGATAGTAAGGTTTTGGTAGTTGTTGTATCTCTAGGAATACTGCGTGACTTGGTGCTTCGGGAGTTTTGTGACAAGTTGTTTATTGTGATTTATTGTGCTATTTGGAGTGATGGTAATAAATAATTCCTTTATTTGGGGAAGTCTCCATGGAAAAATTATAAGAAACAGTGGGTTTGATTAGTTGCCATTTGCCTAACAGAAGGATTTGTGAGTATAGGGAGATGTACAAATGCATACTTCTGCCATCAATGGTAGATCCATTCCTTAATTTTTTTAGCTTTACACATTTGCCAGTTTAGTTTGGGCTGGACTTGACTTAATGAGGTGAGGATTCAATGTTGGATTTCAACATACTCCTGTTCAATGTCAGTACTATGATAGGTTTTAATACCATCTTGAGTTTGAACTGAAATGAACTCAACCCCAAAAGGCTAGCTCAAGAGGTGAGAATTACCTAAGTCTTTGTAAGCTCTTGTTTGGTCATATCTATAGTTGATGTTAGATCTCAATGTGTATTTTATCTTTGAGTGACTATTTTTATGACATATTTGTTGTTTGCTTCGGGAAATTCAGGATCACTACCAAGGAGCATTTGCATAATTTGGGATGTTGGTTCTACACACACACACAGCTTCATATTTATCACTATTTATTTCTTTATTGTTTTTTTAATCAAGATAAGTACAAAAATCTAGATTGATAATGAGTTGGTCAACGCATCATGCTTTTGAAACTGTGGTGTAATCACTTCCTGCCAGTTATCGATTTTTCAGGGATGAAATACTGTATACTTTATAGTCTCAGTGTTTAGTGTGTGTGAATAGTATGAAATAGTGACGATTTATTTTCTCTTGTATAGTCACCAATATCAAGACACCTGCTCAGTTGTTTGCTTATGGTTCTGACTGCTGTCATCCTGCTCCAGGCCAGTAAATGTCGTAGGCTGGAAACGTGCTATATGTTTGGAGTTTATGGAGAAGGTCAGATATTTCTGCTCAACTTTTCATTTGCTATGTTAATTATAGTGTGCAATAAGCCTATTTTATGTATTTTATCATTTTGTGATAGACATGAATATATATAGTGTTAAACTAAACCAAACTAATCTTCTTAATGAATTGGTGGGATTTCTCAATGCATATATCATTTCCAAAAGTCGGGTGTATCTATGAACCAAGCTTCTAATCCTTTTCTTTTTGGTTCAATATGTGTAATCTGAACTTGATTTGTTCCCCAGGCCTGGTGGTCAGTTTGCACATACCAAGATACTGACACATATACTGATTCCGGCTACAGCTTTTGACTCTATTTCTTCTTTATTTTAGACAAACACTGAAATGTGGTTATTATGTTTTGAAATCTCACTTTTCCAGGCTGATGTACTGGAGTATTATGCTAAGACAGTGAACTCCCCCAGTGGATCTTTCTATATACCAGCTGTTTTAAGGGTATGTACAACATAATATGCTTTTGGTTTATTAATATTTCTGGTGCTTCCCATCGTTGCAGTAAAACCGGTGGCTCTAATTTAATATCAACATGTATATTTTGTTTTTAATCATAATGATTGTTAAGCAAATGGTTATTGCTGAAAATTTTTGTGATTTGCCTGGTCCATTGAATGAGCTCAACTTAGTTTTGTTTTGGTGGTTGGTACAGGTTCCACATTTACTTCAGGTTGTTAAAAGAAGAATAATCAAGAACAATCTTAGTCGAAAAAATATACTATTTCGAGACAATTACACCTGTCAGTAAGTGCTCTGTGTTGAACTTTATTTTTTAACAAATCTAAATATGTTTAATTTCTGTCATTCACCACAACAA
Source organism: Vigna umbellata (assembly GCF_029865625.1). Classification (NCBI taxonomy): domain Eukaryota; kingdom Viridiplantae; phylum Streptophyta; class Magnoliopsida; order Fabales; family Fabaceae; genus Vigna; species Vigna umbellata. The sequence goes on along the minus strand of NC_142169.1, from coordinate 18,197,162 downwards.
AACGGAAATATTGTTTTTCATACTGCCCCTAGCAAGGGTTAAGGAGGAGAGTTGTGTTGGGCCATTGATGGCCAAAGTAAACATGTTGATATACCAAACATGTCAGTAATTTTGATTGATTATTCAACTTGGACCAACATATTTGGTATATCGGCAAGTTTACTTTTTTGGCCATCAATGGCCTAACTCTCCTCCTTAACCCTGGCTAGGTATATATTTATATTTCTGTAGAATTGATATTACTAAGATTCATGCAGCTCCTAGACTTTAAGAATTTGACTGTGTTAGGAGTTAGGACAGATTGGAAGTTGCTTGGAAGATGAAAGAGAAGAAAAAGTGGTTACTACTAGTTAACTAAGAGATATAATAAGAAGGGATTAGTTAAATAGATGAGTTGGGGGAAGTAAGGGTTGGGTTGGGAGAGGACTTGGGGAATTGAATTTGAAAGAACCCAACAAGGGCTTGGTCGATTGTGAAAGGTGGAACTAGTGAAGGAAAGATCTTTCTCCTCGTTCTATCCACTTTCAGTCAAGCAATAAAACCATGTTTTTCTTTATTTTGAATGCTGGTTCCTAACACCATGTATAGATAACTTCAGAATTGCAAATACAGCCGTCCATGGTATTAATTAACAATTTATTCACGGACAAGACTTTAAACCTGGAAAGCAATGTAAGGCCAACTATGTGATAAGCTGAAGTACATACACCTGGAAAAAGCTCAACTGTGGCCATGCTTTCAGTTAAGCAATTTAAGTTGATGCTCACATTACATTATCGCAGTAAAGAAGACCTAGAAGTTGTTTTTACATTTTTTCCTCTAATGGGAATGATTCTCCATTTTGTGGGAGATATAAGACCTAGAAAAGAATTCCCTCCTTTACTTTCAGATGTGAAAGTAAAACTATTGAAGTGAGCATCAATTTTCTGAACTTTAACCTAAATCCAACTTAATTTTACCTTTGGTTGGGGGTAGATCAAATATAAAATTCTTGTTCCCCATCTCTAGTTTGGCACAGCAAGATTCATTCACCTTGTAATTTATGAGAATGAGAATTAGAATTAGGTAGCGTGAATTATTATGTATAAATTGTTATTTGTTCCTTATGGAAGCCCTTAGCTAGCATGAGTCTGTTCATTGCCTCTATAATGGAGAGCCATGCATAATGGATGTAACCCTTCTCAACATTTCATGCTTGTGGAGTAATTATGACTCAAACGACAAACAAAATCAGGCAAGAGAAAAGAAAGACTTCATTTAAATGGAATTGAGCAGAAAATAAGAGAAAGATCTTCCTCCAAGTATCTTGCTATTATTGTGACTAACCTAACTCCTAATAAATTATCAGTCAGAAGGAGCTTCCTGTGTTTTACCTTTAATTTTAGCTTTCCTATGAAATTACCTTGAGCACAAGGATGCAAAGGTGTTCTTACCTTAGGTAATTAGGTTAGTTAGGATACAAATCCTTGCACTGATATGATATGACCTTCTCAACAGGTATTGCTCTTCACGTGAGAATTTGACCATTGATCATGTTGTGCCCGCTGCGTTAGGTGGAGAATGGACATGGGAAAATCTAGTAAGAATCTTTTATGCATATAGATAATACTGCTGGAAACTACATAATAATAAACATGTTCGACTTTATAAGTTTCCAAGATTCATCATAACTTAAATATAGTTTAATTATTAGCCTAATTATTCTTTCTTATAAATTGCGTCTTATATTTACTTGTTCTATGTAATTGTTTTGTATATATTTCACTCAAGCAAATCTCAGACAAGTATCCTCCCTTAGCTTGTGTTTTGACTTGGAATTTCATAGTTTCTAAGACATTCAAATACATTGAATTTAAAATTAATCTAATTTTAAATTGTTTTATGTTTTTAAATGTTTTGTTTAGACAAGACCATTCAAATTTAATGAATTTTAAGTTTCTTGTTTGGATAAAGTATCTCAATTACCACCAAAACAGAAAATTATTTGAATATCAAATCATTATTAAAAATTCAAATATATCAATATTGATTATTTTTTATAGTCGGTCTTGGTTGATATTATTTCTCGGTTGAAGTTTGTCAAGATTTCTTTAACTGATATTTACTAAACTTTTACATTATTGACGTTAACCGATATCGCTTTTAGTTGGAGTTGTGAACAATTATTTAAGTTAACATCAATTAATGCTATTTTTACAATGCTGATGGTTGGAGATTTTTTCTTCTAACTTTTTTTTTATCGATGTTGATTGAAAAATTTTCCCTGTTGACATTGGTATAAAAGCGCAGCCCTAATTGTTGGCAGAAAGTTTTCCAGTTAACATTAATAAAGAACCTAACAAAATATTGACAAGAAATAACATCTTTGTTGATGATAAAAAAAATCATAGCAAACACTGACAAAAAGATAATCATGACAGCATGAATTGAATTTTTTTTAATTCATATCAGCTAGAAAATAACATTGACAGATAAAAATTTAATTAATGTCGAGAAAGAAATAATAGTGTCCACAACTTAAATTACAAAATAAATTCTATTAACATCAATAAAAAAAAACCGAGTCTGCATTAGCCGGAAAGTATTTATCCCGACCATGTCTCATGTCTCAGCCTTAGTCAAGATGATGTTCAAAAGCAAAATCGAGTTGAAGGAAAAATACAAAGAGCAAAATGTGAATTTGAAGATATGAAAAGTTTCAAATTCTTATTTTTTAAGGTAGAAAATGAAATTCTCTAATTTTAAATAATTCAATTACTTTAATGAAATTATAGAATTTCAATTTCTTTTGAAATTCCTTCCCCAAACGTAGGCTGTTTTTCTGCTTCTGTTCACTGTTCATTATTTGCTATTCAATTTGGAAGTCGGTTATTGTACTCATCATTGTTCATGTTTGCATCATTTACCTCTATTCTTCAGCCCCTATTCTGTTACCGTGGTTGAGTACATTCTAATGGCTTTTGGACCAAGTCCAACCTTTGATACCATTAACATTCTGTTAGATAATGAATAAAAAGAATGCTTTCGATCAAAACAGCTCAATCGAGATCATATTATATTGCTGTGGTTCATACTGGTAATTCTACAACGATTTTCTCATTGTATGCTAGGTAGATCCTGGATATTGGATTCTGGTGCTTTTGATCACATTGCTAGTATTCCTCCTCTTTTCTCAAAATTTTCATCCACCAAATGCTTCAAAGGCTAAAGCCATTTTGAATTAGTCAAGCTATATCTCTTCTTTCATTAACTTTGAATTCAGTTCTTTTTATATTTAGGTGCCCTTTTAACTTAAAGAATTGGAAAACTAGAAAGATAATTGGCATAGGCTTTGAATCACGTGAACTTTCTATCTTCAACCTCCATCATCTACCACTGGTGCTATTTTAGGATCCCCTGACCTTAACTATGGATTAGATCACCTAAAGTAAACAATTTAAAAATATTATTGCTCATCTCTCTTGTTTACAAATTTTTGAATGTGAGTCTTCTCAGCTTGGGCAACATGTTCGGGCTACTTTCCTAACGGAAAATACTCAACTATCTTCTTTTTGTGCATGAGCTTTCACTAGGTAAAAGTATATTATCTACTTGTTCTGTCAAATGCATCTTTTTTGAACAATCCTGTTTTTTTAATCCTCTGATTTTGAATACTCAAGAATCAATAATTTCTTCCCAGCCACAATAGGTGTTCGTTACTCCCTCGTTACTTATCAGCTTCTTCTTTACATATGGATCTAGAACTCAGTATTTTCTGATGACAGGTGACTGCTTGTGCCAAATGCAACTCCAAAAAGGGTAAAAAAACTTTGGAGGAGGCAAAAATGAAGTTGATTAAGGTCCCAAAGGTACTTAACTAGCTATAACATAGTTGCTTTCTTCCCATAATTCATGAAAGAGCAACATAATGGCTACCAAGAAGGAGTTACCAATGTTAAAATTCGAACTTTCGCTTACGTTGTTGAATTGAAACATAGTACCTATTTCAACGTATTCAGGCTTTTTAATGTTTCCATTTTCACGATTAAGTGAATGTTACTCTTGTAATTCAGGCTCCAAAGGACTATGACATTCTTGCCATACCTCTAACTGCTGCGGCCCTGAGAATGCTGACATTAAGAAAGGGAACACCTGAAGAATGGCGTCAGTATCTTAGGTCTCCTTGAGTTAACACTCGGTGATAGCTGTATAGTCCTGCATGTCATGAAAACTGAATTTATCCTTGGGCACCCCCCCTCCAGAATAACTAGAAATTGAAGAAAGAAAAAAAAATCTTGATTTTTAGGTTCTTTTAAGATACTTCAACTTTGTAAAGAAATTCATTGTAAACAAGGCCTTCAAACCTATGCATATTAATTCCTGTCTGAATGAAGTTACATATTAACATTGCCAGACCTTGTTCACTTTGAAGGATTTGGTTTTGTAGCTGCTTGTTGGTGCACTGATTAGTATGTGTGGAAGCCTTGATGGAATTCAAATATTTAACTAATCTATACTCAGATTTCACTCGTCTCATCTATTATTTTTGTTTAACTTTGTGAGTTAGAATTGGTTTTCATAATTAATGAGTAAGCTTGGAGGCCTGTCCTAACCTTGACTAAGCAACTATCTCATTGTAAATTTGAATTATTCACCACCAGAAAATTGAAATTTGATCATAATGTTTTCAAGATATTGTAATTGGCCACATTGTGATTCCTTTAGTGAACTCGCATTCAGTTTCATACTAGATGAGAACGCAGAGTTGTTGCAAGATCGGTACTGGTAAGTAATGTATGTCCTGAGCGAACATAGGCAATACAAAAATGAACTGCTGATACTCATTTTTGAAGGGTAATGCTACTGACACAAGTCTAAATTCAAATGCAATCATACCTGAGAATCTTTGTATTAGTAGACATTTCTTTATATTAATACTAAGAATGGATGATACTAAATTAATTCAAAATAGTTTTCTTCTTCATCCATTCAGACTAATACCTATATATATTAAGCAAATGTTGGTAATAGACTTTTCTCTTAATCATCTTCATGCATAAAATTTTAAGAATAGAAGCTTTAGTAACAAATAGGTAGTAAAAAAGATACTAGATATGATAAGCACCTTGGAGATGTAGATTTCTGATCCATCTCTGTTCTCATCCTTTGATACCATGTTCAGTCTTTTCAATGTTGGAAAATGGTTTTTCAGACATGATAAATGCCCCCTAAAATTTTAAATGTTTGCCCAGTAGGAGTTCCTGTTCTGGTGCTGCACATGGTTCTCTGTTTCAATGAAGCAACTTGTGTTGATCTGCAAATGGCACCACTATCATGCATTGGTTCAGTGAAATGGACCTAACACATGACAAGTATTTATGCCATTTACATATTTATGCAGTAGAGACAGGTTTTCTTATTGGCCAAAACTCAGATACAATTTTCAAAGTCTTTTTGTACTGTTCTTCCATCACAATTGAGGTTCAACTTGACAACATTACAATAAAGGTGGACATAAATTACAAGGTAAAATTTTAGTTTTTTTCATTAAAGAATCATAAAAAATTGTATTTAAGTTTGTCTTTTAATGTCAGTCTAATTATGTACTTTAGTGGTCAATGCAAATAAACGATGAAACCTTCCATAGATACAAGAGCAGTATTAGTTAGAAATAAATAAGTTCTAATAAAACTATTTCCAACATGAATAAAGGCTTTATACAAGTCTCTAGATATCAACTGTTGTTTTTTTTATTATTGATTATGAATTTTTATATTATGAGACATGTAAAATGATCATTCGTATTAATTTAAATTTAACTGCCTTGATTTAACTTGTATTTTAGAGTATGTAATGCACTTGAACAAAAAAATAATATTAAATTTTGTATTAAATACTATTTTATTATATAAATTATATTTTAGATTTCATATAAGTAAATTATATTTTATGCAACATTATTTTTAACTATCAATAACAAATTTTAAAACATTGAATTTTAATTTAGAAATAGATTTAAAGAGATGACCAGTTAAAACAATTTCAGGTATATTAACAAGGATAAAAGAAGAGTAAACTAGTTTCCTTTTTCTTGTTTTCAGCAATGCTAGTTGTTAAATCATATTAAACTTGAAATTAAAGTTAAAAGGTATATCAGAAAGGAATAAAACATTAACAAATAAAATATGATATTTAATACATGGTATTAGGATAAGACACGTAATTTACAAATACTTATATTAAAAAAAAAAACTCTTAAAGGCATGTTTGTTTATAAATAATTTATAAAAACACCTATCTATATTTACATCATAAAAATAAATATAGACTTAATTAAATTTTAAATATTTTATAAATTTGTATGTTTTTAATTGAATTCTTATTTTTTCTTATTAAGTGTTTAAAATAGTTTTATTTTTATATAAATATATTATTGTCAATGAGATGACATAATACTTATTTTTATCTTGTATTAATTTCATCGATAAATTCACTACTTCCTTTAATTTTCTTCAACTTTTCCAATCAATTCTTTCAGAGAACGAGCAAGTTGAATACTAAGTTATAAAAGATCAATTAATCACCAAAAGAACAAATTCATCACTAAATTATATACAACAAGGCAAAAAGTAAGAATTATATTACCCACACAAAAAATAATCTACAAATATTTAAATAAAAGTAAAAAGTTTATGACAATATTTTTAATAACCTTAATTAAAATATTTAAATTTATTAAATACTTAAAATTGAAATAAGTTATTATAATTTTTTTATTATAAATAGTTGTTAGAATAAAACATATTATATAAAATATAGAACTATAAAAGAAATGATAAATTCTAACTTTTTGTTAAAGATGACAGAGTTAGGTTGAGCACAATAATATTTATCCGTAATAAAAGAATTCATTTATTAATGTCAAGGTTTAAAAATTATTTTTAAAATTGATTCGTTATCCAAATTCATAATAAAAATAATCATTCGTTATTTATTTTTTATTTATCATATATTTATTTGAAAAATATCTATAATTATTTTAAAATATATAGATATTAGTGGATATCTATATATATTTAAAATAAATATTTTATAATTTTAAAATAAAATTACAAAAAATATATCAAATATAATATAAATCAAAATATAATTTTAATTAAATTTAATCTAATAAAATATAAATTAATTTAAATTTTAATTAAATTAAAATTACTAAAATATAAATTATATTTTCTAATTATATTTTCTAATAATTAATATTAGTATATACTATAATTCATTTATAAATAAATATTATAATACTTATCATTATTTATTATTCGTAAATAATAAACGTATGTATATCAAATATAACTATAAATTTATCTGTAAATACTCCCAAATACGAATATATTTTTCTTTGTAAAACATGAGAAAGAGAAAAACTCCACTTTGTGGACAGAAGATTGATGTAAAAAGGGAAAGATGGGTTTGGTGTCACATATTAAGGAAAAGGAAAAGGGAAAATGCGACATTTGAAATTGCGTCGTCTCGCATGTGGCACAGCCGCACAGGACGTTCCAGCAGGACTGATAGATCATCAAACACAATCCATCCTAATTCCAACATATCCAATTATCCATACTTAGGTGGCTACACTTTCCTTTTATCACATTTTTTTAATTATTGGAGATAAAATAAATTTATAAACAGATATAAATTAACAGAATTTCTATCATTCAAAATTTATTATTTATTATTTCATTCATTATCAAATTATTTATTAATATTTAATTTTATATTATTTTTAACAAAAAATGTATTAAAAGTTTAAAATTAATCATAAATAAAATAAATTTATAATATATAAGTAAATCGATTTTATAAGATTTTAAGTTAAATATATAAAAAATAGTAAAAAGAAAATAAGACTAATATATTGATTATTTTAAAGTTTAAGTTAAAGTTGATGGTAATGTCTTTGTATAATTTTGTTCAAATCCTATCTATGTATCTCCATAGTTAATAAAAGAGTGAAGAATATTGATTGGAAAGTAAATTTGAGATTTAATAAGAAAATAGGATTGAAATTGTATGTTATGTAAAAGGAGGGTAGGAATAATAGAAGAAGTGTTAGCCAAGATTTGTGATTTATTGGAATAGTTAAGTTGAATGGGTGTGAGTGATGAAATTATTGGTTGAACAGTGAAGAGTGATGATTCATATGGAGTCCCATTTCCAATCAAACTAGAGAACAGTGTTTCCTTCATTATTTTCCTTGCATATGAGGGCAATGAGAGAGAGAATGTATGGAAGTCAAAGCATAAGAGGTGACTTACTGAGCAGTTTTAATTGCATGTGTATGTCTGCTCACTTATACTCACAAAACAACCCTTCATGCTTCATTTTCAAGCACCTTCTAACCCTATTTCTGGGTCCTACTCCTCTTCCACCATGACCAAGTTCCCTGCATCATCAATCACTTCTTCATAATACAACATTTCTTATTATTCTCCTTCTTTTACACACCAAGATAACAAACCTTCATTACTCATCTCTCTTCTTCCCATTCTTCAATCTTATGTCTTTTAATAAGTCTTTTCAAATAATAATCTCATTAATATTACACTTTTAACTTATTTTACTTCAAAATTTCAATCTCAGTTTTGTTTTAAAAATGTCTCCAAAGATTAAAAAAATATATATTTAAATTATTCATATTTATTTTGTTATGTTACTCTCTAGGTTCTGTTTCAAGCCTCTTCTTTCATGATCATTCATTTTCAATTAATTACTCATCCAACTTTGGCCCACCATACTTCATCATGCACATATTGGTGCTGGAATTTTATTTTATTTTATTTCTTTAGTTTTCAACCAATCAACAAGAAACCATATTGTAATTGGGTTTCACTTTCAAATTCAAATATTCACTATAGTTTGTGTGTGAAGCCATGACCTTTCTTTCTTTTATTTACTTCTCTAAGTTACTTTTTAGTTATATATATACATTATTGACAATAATATGTAGTAGAGAAAAGTGTGAAAGTATAGTTTCATGAAATTATAAATTAAAGTGAAATTAAATATATAGTTGTTGTATATTGAAATTGAAAAGCTTAAACCTAAAAGTTACAAGTAGAAAATTGTAAAAAGAGATGAACTGTTCAAATATTGATGGATGGGTAGTTATATAAAGTTGGACACATGTACATGTAAAATAAGAGTGACAAGTGGAACAAGCACCGCTTGTAGGTTTTCAAATATTGAAACTTTGACAGCTAAATCTAACATCTTTTTAAACAAATATATTAAAAATTTATATAACAATAATTATAAAAATCAAAATGTTTTCTTGATATGGTACAACAAATAAATTATTATAACATGACATGTTTTATTGATGTGATCTTCGGAACTCATTCATAAGCATCTAACATATTTAGATAAAAAAGTCATTAGTAATGTTAATCAAGATAAAAAAAATTCACACACTTTAATTTTTTATTTATCAAATTTCTTTCTATAAAAAACAATATTATACATTTCTTTCAATAAGCCAACATTATTGTGAATCAAAGAACTTATAATTAGATAACCTTTTTTTTTTAAATAAAACATTTAGCATTTATTTTTAAAAATACCCCAAATACAATATATATATATATATATATATATATATATATATATATATATATATATATATATATATTACAACCACTTATATGAACTGAGCATTTAAATTATTCTCCTTGATGACTTTTTCTCAAAACTTTTAAGTTATGTGCGCTCCTAAACCCTTAAAGTCAAAATAATCAGTTATTTTGAATTTGAATTTGAAATTCTTGACATAAATAACTTTCTCAAAAAAAGAGTAAAGAGAAAATGGTTATATAAAAAAAAACTTCCACCAATTAATTTACACACTTTACAAGATACTTTTTTTTTTACAATATTACGTATCAATTTTTATCCAAATATAATGTTGTACATTCACTGTACTGAGTCACATTAACAAAATTTCATAAAGTGGATAAATCATTAGATTCTTAGTAACACTATAATCTAAGATTTAATTTGTAATACATGTAGAAAACTTTTTTTAATGGATTTGAACCAGAAGAGTAAAATAATAAATTTGAAGTTTTAATGTGTAATTTTACTGTAAGAGCAGTGATTTGAACTTAAATGTTGTTGGTTAGATTATAATATTTGCATTGAGAAAGCTTACCTTCCCTGGGTGTGATAGGACCACAAAATTGAAGGCAGGAAAACTTGGGAAAAGTTAAAAGATTTTGGAAGAATCTGAATGTTAAAACATTTAAAATGAATCTGAAAGTGGCAGAAGCAGTCTGTGCCCTGCTCTCTTGGACTCTTCCAATGCATCTTTTGAGATGTTTAGCAAAGCAAAAGGGAAAGCAGAGCATCTAATACTTACTTCTCTCTGCAAACCTAACCGCACTCTTAATATTTTTACCCCAAAAACAAATTACCAACTTTATTTTCCTTCATGCAGAAAAAAAAAACATGGCGGTTTATTCTATTTGCACGCCATAGGAAGAAAAAAACACAAGAGGAAAATAAGAAAGGTAAGCAACGAATATACAGATAACTAAATGATGTTTTGGGGTAAACAAGGTTAATGTGAGATGAGAGATGGTGATTGGTGTTTTTGTCTGCATGAGATAGTGATGTGAGCTTTCACAGTGATAATTTTGATTTGTTTTCTTTTTGCTTTTAACCTTTTATCTGCCGACAAAAAACCAAGGCCCATATTGATAAAGGGTACCCTCAGACAAACGTTCAGTTCTAACTTGGAACACCAATTTTGGCTCTCTCTCTCTCTCTCTCTCTCTATTTCTTCTCTTTCACTCCCCTCTCTCATTGCTTCAAAAATTACACACTCTTGAGTTTTAGCCTCTGATGAACATGAATATGTGCCAAAGTGTATCAGTTACCACTGAATGCCACCAAGAGCAGGTTTTTGCCCCTTCTTGCTCAAGCAGCCTTGATGACCTCTTCTCTGCTCAGAACACGGTCAGTCGGTCACTTTAATGTTGTCTTTTTTTTTTATCCATTTCTTTTTCTGCTTTTCGAACTGTTCTACCTTAATTTACCTTGCAAGTTCTACTGTCATGGTTTCTTTCTTGGTTTGAGAAAGTGTTTGACTAATTCTTTACCAGGTTTGTAGCTATAGTGCTATACCACTGGAGCCATGCTTTGTGGTGTATATAGTAATTTCTGATATGTTGTTATATTTTGGATTGTTCCACGAAACGTGTGTAGGAAGTGGATGTCGAGTTGGAGTGGCTTTCGGAGTTTGTGGAGGACTGCTTTTCGAGTCCCCCAAGTTTTGTGTTGGGAGGCGGTGGGGCTAAGAGTAATACAAGCATAATAAGCATAAGCACAGGCGGCAGCAGCAGCAGCAGCAGCAAGGGTTGTTCTTCAGGCACATTGAAGAGAGCCCAAGAGAATGAGTGTCCTTTGCAGAATTTTGCCGTGCCTGGGAAGGCGAGGAGCAAAAGGAAAAGGCTTTCGGCCCCTAGAACGAAGGACCCTTTGAGCATATGGTCACAGCATTTGAACCCCCAAAACGAAGCCTTGAGTTCTGACCCTCAACTCCTGAAACAGGCTTATTGGTTGGCCGACAGTGAACTGATGATGATGCCAAAGCCAAAGGAGGAGCAAGAAGTGAGGAAAGTGGTGATTGGGGAGTGTGAGGTTGAAGGTAGCAGTGGTCAACAAGCAATGGCAAGGAGATGCAGCCATTGCTTGGCTCAGAGGACCCCACAGTGGAGGGCAGGACCATTAGGTCCAAAGACACTTTGCAATGCATGTGGAGTTAGGTACAAGTCTGGTAGGTTACTACCAGAGTATAGGCCAGCCAAGAGTCCTACTTTTGTTAGCTACTTGCACTCCAATTCCCACAAGAAAGTCATGGAGATGCGGATGTCTGTTTACTCTTCCATTTCTTCTGACCTTTAGTTCTTCTTAGCCTTTTATTTTTATGTATAAATCAAACTTCAAATGTTAGGAACAAACTATTTCCAAACAGAGATACCATTATGTAGACTCGTTAATTTTACTCTGCTATCATTTATCATATCATAATACCCACATTTATATCATTTCATTTTCTCCTTTCAATCTTCTTATGACAACACATTTCTTAAACAAAATCTACTCAACAATGAAGTCTGCCGAAGCAAAAGGTAAAGAATGGATGTGTGTTATCAGTGAGTGATTTGCAGTTCCTTGACTTTGGCCTTCTTTCCCATTTTGCAATGGGCCATTTTTTCAGCTTTGAATATTTCTTTAAAACAAGAAAGACGTGAAATTTGTTCCAATAGGTATCGAATTCTGTCAGTATAAGCATGTGGGAGTGGTCTTAATTTATTTATTTATACTATGCAGTTGGCATGCACTGGCACAGAGAGAAGATCGTTTCATCCATTACGAAATATGCACATGCACGTGACTTTCAAATTCTTAAACCTAAACAAAATCCAAGACCATCAGAATTCCTCAAATTTCTTTATTTTATTCTTCTGCGTTACTGTGATTTTATTCCATTTCCAAAAATGGGACATATATGGGAAACATCTTCTTTAAGAAATTCTTCTCCTTCTCTACCCTCCAATCCTCTTTATTCGATCCTGCTGGAAGGAGTAATTTCAAGCTGCAAAATCATACCACAACCAAGGTTTGGAATACTTTTTCAATATAAATCATAATTATATAACATAATTCCCTCATAAAAACTTTCTCTTCCAAAATTTTAGCAGAAGAAATTCAAGAATCATTTTTACCTGCTGTTTGGACGGAGTAATCAATAGAGTTTAAATGAAAAAAATTAAAATTTAGAAACTTTTAGACAGTATTTCAAATAATTATAATGGTGAAATTAAAATTCACTAAAATAAGAAAGAAAATTGAAATTTCGAAACTAATAACTTTATCTTTATACATATGTATCTAAAAAATATAATTATTAAATATTATTTAAATATTTAAATTTGCATAACATTTTTTAAAGTTTAATTTTACAATTATATTTTAAAAAATTTCAAATAATTTATCTAAACAAAAAGTTAAAATATAAAATATTTTAATTGTTTTATTTAAATAAAATACTTGAAAAATAAAGAGAATTCAATCGTAACCGATTTAAATATTATATATTTTATTTTAATTATAGATATTCTTATTCAATCACAAACTTACAATATTTATTTGTCAGATAAATTTAATATCTTTGAGCAAAAAATTTCAAAATGCTTAGAAGATTTATCCTACCAAATATCCAAAAAAAAACTTGTTAATAATATCTTTTCTCTAACACTTAATTAGTTTATCTCTATTCTAAGATTAATGCACGCAATTTTTCTTTTTTAGATTTCACTATGCTAATTTAAGTACATTTTACTTAAAGATATGTCATAAAATCACACTATGTTAATGTAAAATAATTTTTCATTCCTATAATTTAAAGTCTTAAATTTTGATATTGTGCGGCATCTTTTAAAGTTCAGGTTTTAAGCGCATAACTTATTATGTAATTTTTTAAATATAGATCTACAAAATAGAATTATAAATAGATAGTTGTCATTTGGATTAATTTATTAAAAAAATCAAGATGAGGATTTTGAAAAAATAAATTAAGACATTTGTTTAACAAGCATAACGTTAGTTATTGTACCTTAGCAATGTCACATCATAAAATTGACCGTAGAGATGTTATACAGTATTTTTTTGGTCAGAGAAGTGCCGTATTTCTTGGCTTAAATGGTGAAATTTTGGGATAGAAAATAGTTGTCACTATTAATTTAAATATTTAATGAAGTCAATTTGATGACATCACTGAATTTATGAATTTTAAACTTTATTTAATGGTTTACTCTGACTTTAGCCTTTTAATTAATATATATTTTGAAACTAACAAGCTGACAATAAGTAACAAGTAGCAACTTAAATTATTCAAATTAGAGATAAATTTTAAATAAAATTGAAGTCCTCAAGGATTCAAAAGTCAAATCGAAATAATTCAACAGCTATTAATGAAACAGGACAAGAATGTTTAAATACTATTTGGGGAAAATAAGTTTATAACTTCATAAATAAATACCTGTATATCATGTATTATTACATTGTTAAAATCCGTTTAAAAATAACATAAATTTAAAATGCTTTTCTAATGTTAGTTTTATCAGAAAAACTGGGTTCAACAATATTACGTGTGAATTTACATCAGTGAATATTGGATTTGTCTTCATTTTTACCAATATAAAAGAACATTCAAGATAGATTCGAGGGTTTGATAAGATCCTATCCAAATCTAACTTTAGTGGAGTGTTTGAAAGTATTGTAATGCTTAAATAAATTTCTGAGATGAATGAAGTGTTTAGTATCAGGTTGAAGATTTACATTAACAAAGAAAGAAAAATGTCAAAATATACCTAAATGTGGATCAATTTTAACATGGGCAAACAATTAAAATGTGAGATGTCATTAAAACTAATGTTTTTTAATCAACAGAAATATATTATACGAGCATTACAATAGCACAGAATATAACAACAGTGATAAGAATAATTTGATAAAACAAAAGTAATTAAAAAAATAGTTTTTTTAATCAGCCAAAAATACAAACAATGATAAATAATTTGGTAAAAAAATTCAAGAAATTATCAGTAAATACATCATATAGAAAAAATAGATTTAACTTCTGTAAGTTTGAATCATTGCTAACTTATATAAAGGTTATGTAAATTTAAATTTAGGGAATGAAAATAAACAAAAATAATCTTTAACACTCTAAACAAGTATTTGAAAATTTTATGTAGATTCTTGTGGTAATAAAATCTTATAATATGCTTTGCTTTGATACCTTGCAGAAAATTTTATGTCAACTAAATATTTGCATATGTTATTATCTTATATTACTATCATAATACCGAGATGAAATTATCTTAAAGGCTTATACAGTTTTTAATCTAAATGTTGTCCACAAGACACTCAAGTTTTGATGTATCCAATATTTTGCACAAGTGAATTGAGGATTAAAATAAATCTAACTCAACACAAGACTTTTTGATGAAAAGAAACATAAATGACTACTTGTGCAAAAAAGTTTATAATATCACCGTGTTCATGTTAAATTGATGTTAAATCTATTCATAATAAATGTCAATTTTTTGTTTTAAATTTCAAAATAGCATTAGTGTCCTCATCTTTCTCTTCTACGTTTGCGTGAAACTTCTCATCAAAGTGTAGTGACAATATTAAACTCATAGGAACAAGTTGTCGAGGAAGACAAGTGTCGAGAAAGGGGAGCTGGAAAACAGAAAGTGGAAGACAGGTGTGAGCAGTGGAGTGACTGTTCGGTTTTGACGGTAGGAGTAAAACTCTGAGTTTTCAAAAAAATTCACGCCACTCTCTGCATGCAACCATCTTCTTCAACCTTCTGAAAATCCATTCTTCTCCTCTTCTCTCTAAGATTTCTTAATCTTCTCTCTACAAAATCTTACTCTTTTCTTCCTCCGATCATCAAAAAGACCACACCTGAGCATTCCCGGCGTCGAGGGCGTTCGTTTGAACTGATTAGTTTTCGATTCCGAGCTGGTAAGTTCATCTCTCCCTCAGCCATGTGGTTTCCTGGTACATGCAAACCTAGTTTACGGGTTGCATGAATCAATCATCTTGTTCTGAGACTTTATGGATTTTCTGTTTGGTTTAGTTTCGGAAGTTGTCGAGCGTTGAGGGTAGAAGGATTTGTAGAGGTGAACCAGTAACCATATCTGTGAGCGTTCGGTCACGTTAAGAGGTAAGGAAAGCTTATATAATTTGATTTTTATTCTCGTTTTTGAATGCTGGCATGCTTGTTTGATTGTTGGATGAAATATGAAGTATGATTGTTACTATGTTTTGGCTGTATGAATGTATGAAGATAAATGCTAAGGAATGTATTAATAAGAGTATGAATTCTAAGTCTGTATTTCTATGTGAAAATTGATGTTTGTCATTGAAGGTCATTGACCGTTCGGTTTTCTTGTGGACTCGGTTGGAACTGGATTTTGTCATTTGGAGAGAATTCCAGTTGAGGACCGAGCGTTTTCATTTTGGTTATAAACTTCAGTATATCTATATGTATTTGTATATTTCGTTCATTCTTGAACACTAGTTAAATGATATCTTATATTTATCAAGCCTTTATTCTATAAGTTTAGTAGTGTTCAGTCTTACACCAAGCGCTCGTACTAAGTAGTGCTCGGTGTAAGATCCTTGAAAATATTTGTAAGTTAAAATGTAAGATCCATGAAAAAAAAAATATTTATAATAGTAAATTTTAACATTTTATTAGTAATAATAATTTTAATGGATAGAAAAATGTAAATTTTTGGATATAAAGTTATAGTAATTTTAGAGGGAGAGCTTCAAATTTTTGATAACTTATTTAGGATTTTTTTTAGAAATGTGAATAGTAAATAGTAAATAGTAAATAGTGAATAGTGAATAGTGAATAGTTAAAAAAAAATATTAAAATAAATTATGGAAGAGAACACTCCACGTAGAATTAATCATTCAGAGATAAGAATGGTGAATAAAAAATAATTTTTGAATAGTAAAAATGAATAGTAAAAGTGAATAGTAAAAATGAATAGTAAAAATGAATAGTAAAATTTTTGGCTATAAATAGCCAAGGGGGGAGGCTGAAGATTTACACCAAAATTCTAGAGAAATTGTGAGAGAAGAGAGTTAGAGGAAATTCTAGTTAAAGAGAGGAAATTCTGGAAGTTTCCGGAGAACGGTTTGAGAAGAGGAAACTAAGTCTGGAATAGAGGTAAGGGAAGCTAACTTTGAGTATTTCTTTTTGTATTATCTTGAGTCTTGAATATGCTATATTTTTCTTTTGTCTGATTTTAAATCTTAAATATGGAGTATTTTGTTTCTGTATGATTTTGAATTTTAAATGAGAATATGTTTTTTTTGTGTGTTAATATCCAAGTGTGATAGTTGTAAAATGTGATATTGATTATGTTATGTCAATTGTATGTTATTAGTGGTTTATTTTTGTATTTTGGAAGGATTAGAAATTGTCTAACCGGCTCTGCCAGATTCAATTTCTTGTTTCCCCAAACATTTTATTGTTTTCCTTATTTTTTTATTGTATTTTGGAAGGATTAGAAATTGTCTAACCGGCTCTGCCAGATTCAATTTCTTGTTTCCCCAAACATTTTATTGTTTTCCTTATTTTTTTTTATTGTATTTTGGAAGGATTAGAAATTGTCTAACCGGCTCTGCCAGATTCAATCTCTTGATTCCCCAAACTTTTTATTTCCTTCCGTATTTATTTTATTACATTTTTGGAAGGATTAGAAGTTGTCTAACCGGCTCTGCCAGATTCAACTTCTTGTTTCCCCAAACTATTTATTTCTTTACTTATTTATTTTATTGCATTTTTGGAAGGATTAGAAGTTGTCTAACCGGCTTTGCCAGATTCAACTTCTTATTTCCCCAGACATGTATTGTTCTTGTTATTTAATTATAATGTATTGATGGATGGATTAGAAGTTGTCTAACCGGCTCTGCCAGATTCAACTTCTTGTTTCCCCATAAATTTTTATATTAAGATTATTTTTATGATTGTCAAATATTGTATTCTTCTATGACCATTTATAGTAATGTTTTATTATTGTTAATTGTTTATAATTATCTTGTATGAATTCTATTATGGATGTTTATTGTGATGATTTTATTGAATGAGTTTGTTGGCTGAAATTAATCTTGTTGGAAGGTTTGGAATAAGGGTTCTGTAATAGCTTGTATATGGGTATTAAATATATATACAGTGTTTGAGGTTGTTGTGAGAGGAAGTAAAATTAGGCATTTTAAGATTTAGAGCATAAGAAAACAAGGTAGATAAATTAAATAAACAAATTGTTAATTATTGAAGGCCTCCCTTTGTTGGTAGGATAGAGGAACCTTAAAAACCTGAGTTGGCACATCCCTGATCATAGAGCAGCCCTGGCCTGGTCCAGTCAGTTGTGACTAGTCATATGTGCTAGCGTCGAAGGTGAGTTTGATGCGTTCAGACATCTGGGTCCTCTCCGGTGACCAATTGGGGTAAAGAAAAATCTCTATTAGGATGAAAATAAAATAAAACAAGTTGATTGTAGATGCATAATATTATCATGGTAAAAATTTCATATATATTTTATTTATCATTACATTGAACCCAGACTTTAATATGTAGTTCTTAAGATATGTTGATGTATTTTGGTTGATCCATGATCTTTGTTTGGTGAAAATATGTTGAGTTATACTCGTTATGGGCAAAATGAGTTTATAATATGAAGCATGATATCTGGCAATATGTTTAATTTATCGATACCAAAACGGGTTATTATGAATTCATGATTAAAGAATGAACATGATTGAGTTAGGTGGATAAGAGGGTATGAATTGTTGGTTTTTATGAAATGTTGGAGTGGATATGAGAAATCATTACTTATGAAATGATGTTTACTACCGGGAGTAGTATGTTCGAGTTATACCATGAGAGTTTGGTATGAGCAAAGTAACACCTGAGGTTTATGGAAGCAGGCAGAGAGGGGTCTGACCATAAGGCTTCACAAAGTAAGACATAGTATGTAAGTGAGGCTTAAGGAAGCAGGCAGAGAGCGGTCTGATCATAAGGCTTCATGAGTAAGCATGGTACACTTGTAAGATTTATGGAAATGAGAAAGATGATTTTGATAATGATGAATTAATGACATCGGAATAATGATATTTTATCAATTGCAGAAATACATGATTTTAATATTTTTGTTACAAGTTTAATGATTTTATGATATGGTTGGCTTACCCTTATTTGTTTGTACTATGATCATATAACTCATGTTATATGTGATTAGATAATGTTGCAGATGCGGTTGAAAAAGCTTAGAGATGAGAGAGATGCGGGGAAAAACTTTCAGGGATTTTTGTAAAAAGAATAAATTTGTATTGGGAAGATTATGTTGTGTAAAATTTATAAGTTGAAATTTCAATGGTGAAGACTATATTGTTTAAAGTTTGTAAGTTTGGTATTGTACTTTGGAGTAATTGAAATAAAGTTTGATTGTTTATATGAGATATCAAATTAATTTAGTCTCTACTATCAGTAATACCCTTTAAAATATTCGGGTGTTACACTCGGTCTTACACTAAGTGCTTGTACTAAGTGGTGCTCGGTCTTAAACCAAGTGCTCGACCTTGATTCTGTAATTTAATTTTTAAATAAGAGCATTCGGCCAAAACCAATAGTGTTCGGTCTCTACAGTGCTTGGTCTTCGACTAGCACTCGTTCTCCTTGATGTTAAACTCATAAATAAGCTAAGTATTTATAGCGTTTAGTTTCTTCATATAATTCCGTTACTTATTATTATTCGATGTCCTACAGTATCAGTTTCTATGGTGTTCGACCTAGAGTCTTAGTACTCGGCCTAGGCTTATTGGCGTTCGGTCTAAACTCTCATGAGTCAGTTCATTGAATTGGCTCACCTTGTAAATAACATTCGATTATGTTAGTCTTTGAGAAATATTATTGTAATCGGCCTCTTTCTCAATCCCGATAGTAACTCTCTCGATTTTGATCTGTTTTGGAACTGGAGATCTCTCAGTCTCACTCCAAGTGTTCGGTCTCGTTCGGGGTTGAAGATTAACGGTCGGTATTTGGTATCCTATGGGATCTGTATTCAAATTGGTTCGATTTGAGGTTTTGAAAATGAAAGATGATGGAATATGATGTATATGAAATGAGTATGAATATGAAAGAGTGTTCCGGGGAGGAATATCTCATGAATGAATATTGGAAATTGGTAAAGTATGAATGTGGATAAAGCTAAGCTGGCGGTTCATCCTGATATTCCGTGATTACTCATTCTCACATAGAGAAGGGTAAGTCATGTGTGGGAATGACAGGAGGTCCTAGTCCTTATGGTTAATTTGGACAGATAGGACTAACCTCGGGTGGCAGCTGTTGAGGGTATCCCAGTTACTACATCACCCGGGTGCACGAACGTCGTAGCTACACAGAATTCATATAGTCCGGACAGTCAGAGTCTAGTATTAGGCTTTGCATGAAGGAGTTAATGATTTATCTTGTTTAGTTGATTGTGTGAAATATATGCTATTACATGAATTAAATTACATAAGCTTACCCTATTTTCCTGTCTTGTCCGTTTTGTACGTTCGGTTATTGTCCTGTCGCATGTGAGCAAAAGGAGAAGAGCTGTTGGAAGAAGCGCTAGAAGAAGAAAGTTTGGTCGAGGTAGAAGTTAAGACCGAACAGTAGAATCGTTCGGTTAGTAGTTAGTTTATTTGTACGATGACCGTTCGATCATCTTTTACCTTTTTCTTTTGTATGACCGTTCGGTATAGGTCTTTTGTAAACCGTTCGATCTAGATTGCTTATTTGTATAGTTTTAACTTTCTAGTTATTCTGTAAGGTCGTTCGGCCATAAACGTATGTCCTATCTTTTGTAAGACTGATCTGTAATATTATTAACATGTGATTATTCTATTATATAGTTTTATACTGTATTTTTGGAGTGTTACATCATCATACTTTTGACTACTTCCACGTCCTTAACTACAGTGACTATGTGACTATCTTTGTTATTATCATATATAGGTGATAACGAAAATATATTTTCTAATACATTTTTAATTAAAATCATAAAAATCACATCTCCTTTTTATATTAACTGTAATATTATTTTACATTAATCACAAGAAAGTTTATTAAAAAATAAAAATATTTCAAATATAGATAAGAAAGAACTAATTTAAAAAATATTTAAGTTTATGAGAGACTTCAAAATTAATTAAGCCTAATAATATGTAAAAATATATCATATTTTTTCTAAAAATAATTAGTAATATTTTATATTATTTGGCATGGGTTCTATAAAATTTAGAACGTTAGCATTCTTACATCTTATAAAATGATATATTTATACAATGTGAATAATATAATCTTTTCGGTCAAAGTTCATATTGATTAGTAATATGAGATTATTTAGAACAATATAATCTTTAAATATAGCTAATATTTCCGTTATTAATATTTTATTTTAAAAAATAACATATCTCTTACAAGAAATGTTTGATTCACCATATAATTAAGTTAAATATCAACAAGTTGAATATAAAAATAACTAATTGGTTAATGAGATAATAACCCAGTTTAACTATTTTTCATTGCAAGTTTATTATATAATTCATTTTAATAATATTATTAAAAAAATATGGATTAGTTTGGCGGAGATTTATCGCTGAATATTTCAATGTGTTGCTTATTATATGAGTGTAATATAGTAATGTTACACTGTGCTTATATTAATATTATGTACTATAATAGGGTAAAATACCACTTTGAGTATTGATGTATTTTATTTTTGGTATAGTAAAAATAATTATTCTCTTAATATAACAAGTATAATTTTGTTTTTTATTAATATTTAAGGTGATTGAAATTATATTTAATTTATAGTAATTATCACATGTGTTTATTAAAGGGAAAATTAATTTAACATTAAGAAAAAAATGGTTCAAATTATAGTTTTGCTTATGAAAGACTTAGAGTGGGTAGAGAAAGATCACGCAAACTTGGGAGTAGAGATGTGATGAGATCGTGTAAGTTTGTAGTTATTTGACTATAACTAATGAGTTCATTAAAAGGGTTAAGGAAGTGCAATTAGACGATCTTAATTTGAGATGCATAATAAAACTGTTAATTAGTACTAATCAAATTAATGATTTCAAGTTGAGAGAAGATGAAGTTCAAAGGGAGAATTTGTGTTTTTATAATGATAAAAGTTGAAGAAAGTTGTTGTTGAGTAGTGGTTAGTACATGAGCATAAAAAATCAGGTAATTGGTTACTATATTTGGAAGTTCTGATTTAAAAGTGAAATAATAATTGTATGAATGTTATCCATTTGTATAAGCTAGTTTAAACGGTTGAACACCAGGCAAAATATCACATGGGTAGAGTTTTCAATTTGGTAAGGATACAGTGGAACGGTAGGTCAGACAAATCTAGGTGGATTCTATAAGAGGAAATGAAGAGAATGTATCCTTATCTCTTACCTAATAAGTTAATTTTTTAGTAAGAAAATTTTTCTTTGTTAGTGAGAATTATAAGCACCTAGAAAATAGTTTAAGAGTAGTATTGGTTTTAATGATGACGTTCTATTATTTATTCATAAAAGGTTTAATTATAAATAGATATTCTACTAATCAAATTTCATTTCATGAGAACTACAATTTCTCAAAAACTTTTTTTATACTTTTTTATGTATTTTTTTAGATCTTTGACTTCATCCTTCATCTGTTTGAAGATTGAAGAAAGCTATAATACTTTTGGAATCAAGGTCTACAATCCTATTTGATCATAATCTTGAACATAGTAAGTTCATTGTTTGCCTTTCTTTTTGGTTTGTTAAGAAATTTGTTGCATGTGAGATGTTTTGGGTTTGCATGTGGTAAGAGCCTAAGATGAATATTTGTTTGGTTAGGATTGTCAAGGTGTTATGATTGTTGATAATAGTTTTCTACATGTAAGTAAAGCAACATGTGTGAGGCGGTGTTTATGGAGCTTGTGGTTTAATCAAATGAATGAACGCATTGTGAATTTGTGAATGGTATAGTAAAATTTAACTAGTATTTATGTTAATTTAATAATGTTGATATGTAAACTATGAATAGTAAAATTTAGAATTTGGTATGTTAAGAAATATTGGTAAAATTTTTTAGTATAATATTAGAATTGAATTGTGATTTTATTACTTAGAATATTATTTTTGGGTTGTTTTAATATTATTGTCTATGGAACTGATTTGATTTGGCTAGGATTGTCCAATTTGATTTATCTAATGGTTACTTTGAACTAAATAAGGTATTTTAAACTAAGATGAAACTAAAGTTGTGTAGATAGTAAAGTTGGACAACCCATTCAAGTCAATTTGGGAGTTAAAAGTCTGATACACTATCGGGCGATACCAAAAAACTGTTGGACGCCAGTTGCAGGATTCAAGTCATTGAGCTTTAGTAGTCCAAAGAGTTCGGTGAAACTTTGGGACTGTTGGACACTCAAGACAGTGAGCTCCAAAGGTATAGGGCGTTGGATGGTCCCTTAGTCACGTTGGGAACTCACTTGACAATGAGCACTAAGGGATCTGGTGTTGTGTGCCACCCTGTTTTGAGTTTTTGGTTATTTTGGTAAAATTTTGATTCCTAATTTATTAACCATTAGCTCAAGTTGAAATTTTGACAAATGGTTCTTTGCTTTGATTGTTGGGATTTTTTGTTATAGGTTTATGGTTAGTGAAATACTTTTCGCCATTTGATAAACTTAATGGAATTATTTTAATTGAATGTCATGCTTATACATTAGAAAATAAATGATGAATTATTAATATGTAAATTGAAATAAATAATAGGTGGCTGACATTAAGAGATGAATTCGAACTAAGGTAAAATACGTATGGACACTAGTGCAAAATTGGCCTTTAACATCACCCAATAGACATCCGTGCACGAAAACACCAACGTAAATTATTGACCGGTGACATTTTCGTAAATAAGTGAGAATATAGACGTCCGTTAGGGGGGGCCCGACGTCTATAATATTATAAACGTCCGAGCCCCCCAACGGACGCCGAAGTGCTAACAGGGTAGGTGAGGAGTTATTTTTTTCAACCCTTTAGACGTCTGTTAGGGGGGAGGGCGACATCTATAATATTATAGTCGTCGGCCCCCCAATGGACGCCTATGAGGCTGACAGGGTAGTTGAAGAGTTTTCTTTTTCAGCCACTTAGACGTCCGTTAGAGGGGTCCCGACGTCTATAATATTATAAACGTCAGGCCCCCCCTAACGGACGTCTAAGTGGCTGACAGGGTAGGTGAGGAGTTATTTTTTTCAGCCATTTAGACGTCCGTTAGGGGGCTCCCAACGTCTATAATATTATAGACATCGGAGCCCATCTAACGGACGTCTAAATGCCCCGTGAATATGAATATTTAAATCAGAAAAGCGTCATATTAGTTAGGGCCCCGACGTTTATAATATTATAGACGTCGGGGCCCCCCAGAACCCGAAGCATACTGCCATTTATACTAAAATCGCGAACCCGCGAAGAGTTACGCTCACTGTTCATCGTCTTTCCCGCGTTTTCTCTCTTACACATTGCATTTCCAGGTGCGTTTCCTCTCTCTTGGACCGTTTAAATTTACTTTTACTCCGATTAAATTACTCTTTAATGAAATATCTTCCATTTGAACCGATTAAAATTCGTTTACGTTACGTTTTGGTGCAGTTTTTGGCTTGTTAACTTGGGCGGCGCTTTTGATTGTTTTTGGTATACGCTTTTTGGCCTGCATTACTCCATTTCCCTACATTGCTTTTTTAATATGCTAAAAAGGTTAGCTTCTTTGTTGATAATTTTTTTGTATGCATGTTATTGGCTTTTGTGTATACATTTTATTGGCTTTTGCGTATGCATGTTTTTGACTTTAAGGTCTGCATGTGTTATTGGCTTTTGAATATGCATGGGATAGTTGTGTTATTATAATTGACATGTTAGATTATAAGTATCAAATCATTGAGTGAAACTTAGTTCCCGTTTGAAATTTAGCACAAACGATTAATCTTTTAATCGTTTGTATTAAGTTTTGAATTGTCCAATTGGACAGTTTGAGAAAATTATTTTTCATAATTTGCTATAACATGTACGTTGGAGTTTATGGATAAGATTGATAAAATTTCGGTTCAGTATTTGTGTTGTTCTCAGGATGCATATTTGATTGTGGTCATCCTTGACTACTCTCATTTCGTATATTTCGGAGACCAATGCGAAATGCTGCCGAAATCTTATAAAATTTATGATGTAGACTTCTTTGCACGTGTCTTAGCAAATTATGAAAAATAATTTTTTTGAATGGGTAGGGCCTAACCTTGTTAGAGTTAAAAAACTTAAACTAATGATTTTAAGAACATAGTATGGATCGAAGCTGGATGAATGAACGTCGCATCAGTGAAGAATATGATAAGGGTGTTTCGAAGTTCTTGCAATATGTTGAACAAAATGTTAAGTCTGTCAACGGAACATATTTTTGTCCTTGTGTTCGTTGTCTTAATCAAATACGGCAAGACTTAGGCAATGTGCGTGACCATCTATTCATGTTCGGCATAATGAAAACTTATACCGTATGTACTTAGCATGGAGAAGTATTGGACCAGCCTACCACGTCACGAGGAACGAATTATGTGGAAGAATGGATGAATGATCATTTAGAGGACATGATACGTGATGTCAGTGAAGATAATTTTGGAAGAGCTAATTTGTATGATTCTCTTATAAATGATTCAGAGCAACCGTTGTTCCCAGGATGCTCGAACTTTACATGTCTATCTACAACTTTAAAGTTGTTTAGTTCATGGTCTTCCCATATTACCCCACCACGTGCGTGTGACGATTGATGAGGTTTGGGATCCCCAGGCTCAGGTGCCTGTATCCACTCCAGAAATTATTTTTATGGGGGAGGCCATATGATCATTTATAGCCTGGCCTAGAGCATTGATCATGTCACACATCGCTACTCCACAGGTATAATGTCTTTGTTATTAGTATTTCTATGTTAAGTTTAAAAATATTTGTTGATAACTTTGAAATTCTTATCTTCAGTTCGCACGTCCTCAGAAGCAGCTGATTCATGATATAGTCATACATGAAGATGATGACATGGTTGAAGCGGAGGATGATCCTCTATCAAAGCTAATGACAAGATTATCCAGGTTGAAGAGAACATCATTAGAACTATACTGGGATTTGAGAGTATTTGGTCTTCCCCCCATGTGCCAGTATATATCACATTGACTGATGCATTGGAGGTGATTGGGGGAGACGGGATGTTGAATATTTCCATCATTCAACTGTGGTGCATGTAAGATAGTTAATTTTGTCTTCCATATTACTTTTATTTAGATTCCTAGTTTCTAACAACTTAACTTTGTTGTTTTAGGTACATGGACACAATCGTTGTAGACCAAGGTCGGTCTTCCATGTACAGATTTGTTGAACCTCAGACCATTCAACCTTCTGGTAATACACTTGAAAACAGACAACATTATTTGCAAACATGGATGGATGAGTCAAAAAGAGACGTATACCTTGTGCCATACATTGATGGGTAGGTGTTGTTATATGTAAAAGTTCATTATTAAAGTTTCCTTAATTAGTTAAATAACTATTTGTCCTTCGTGATAGGTAGCACTGGCAGCTGATGGTCATCATTCCCAAACAATGTAAAATTATATGGTTTTGTTCGTTGTACAGGAAGATGAAAACTGACTTGAGAACCATGTTTCAAGGGTAAGTGTTTCTCCAAAAATGACTTTGAATTTGATGTTCACCTAAAAATTTTATGATAAATATAGTTATATTAATTTTACTTTTGTGTTTTCAATCTATATAGAGTTATTGGTAAATCTCGAGGTCAACTAGTTCAAATTTTGTATCCAAAGGTTGTAAGTCATTTATAGTTCTAATTCATTTTCTATGTTATTGAATGATCTAAATTCTTGACTATTTAGTTTGTCATTTTAGTGTAACCAGCAACTAGATTCATGGGAATGTGGCTTCTATGTCATGTGTTGGATTAAAACCATCATTCGAGCTGTCATTACAGATAACTGGAATGAGGTAATGATGCATACCTTGAATACATTACAAATCAAATTCATCTTTAAACATATATGAAACCATAATGAATCTTTCTTCATTTTGCAGTGCTTCAAGAGTACATCTCCTATACCAGAGGACACAATTAGGCAGATAAGGCAGGAGTGGACAACTTATCTTCTGCAAAGATGGAGCTAGGAACACTTATATTTGTTGTTGAACATTGCTTAGGTTTAGTTTAAGTTTATATCTTGATAATTTTGGTATTGGATTGTTTTTTACATTAAGTAGAACTTTCTTTATATGAAACGCATATATATATATATATATATATATATATATATATATATATATATATTATACTATATTGTTCTGGGATAATTTTGTGCTTTTCAGGTGTGGTTTTATTGCAAAAATAAATTAATTTAAAAAAAACACCTAGTAGACGTCGGTTAGTGCACTGACGGATGTCTATAGACGTCTGACAATGCACAAATCGACGTCCAATGAGTTACAGTAAACAAACCGTTTCAGGGCCTATAGACGTCGGGTGTGGCCACATCCGATGTCTATATAGACGTCGGGTGTAAGATCCTTGAAAATATTTGTTAGATACTTAAAAAAAAAAAAAAAAAAAAAATTAGTGAATAGTAAATTGTGAATAGTAAAAAGTGAATAGTAAAAAAAAAAAAAAAAAAATTATTTTTGGAAAGGATAAGTGTTACACGTAGCATTGAGATCAGAATTCACCAATTTGCAAATAAAAAATTATTTTTGTAATAGTAAAATGAATAAAAAAAATGAATAGTAAAAATGAATAGTAAATTTTTTTACTATAAATAGCCAAGGGGGGAGGCTGGAAATTTACACCAAAATTCTAGAGAAATTGTGAGAGAAGAGAGTTGGAGTAAATTCTAGTTGAAGAGGGGAAATTCTGGAGGTTTCCGGAGAACGGTTTGAGAAGAGGAAACTAAGTCTGGAATAGAGGTAAGGGGAGCTAACTTTGAGTATTTCCCTTTGTATTATCTTGAGTCTTGAATATGCTATATTTTGCGTTTGTCTGATCTTAAATCTTGAATATGGAGTATTTTGTTTCTGTATGATCTTGAATTTAAATGAGAGTATGCTTTTGTGTTGATATCTAAGTGTGATAGTTGTAAAATGTGATGTTGATTATGTTATGCCATTTGTATGTTATTAGTTGTTTATTTTTGTATTTTGGAAGGATTAGAAATTGTCTAACCGGCTCTGCCAGATTCAATTTCTTATTTCCCCAAACATTTATTGCTTTCCTTATTTATTTTTATTGTATTTTGGAAGGATTAGAAGTTGTCTAACCGGCTCTGCCAGATTCAACTTCTTGTTTCCCCAAACTATTTATTGCTTTACTTATTTATTTTATTGCATTTTTGGAATGGATTAGAAGTTGTCTAACCGGCTCTGCCAGATTCAACTTCTTGTTTCCCCAGACATGTTAATGTTCGTGTTATTTAATTATATTGTATTTTTGGATGGATTAGAAGTTGTCTAACCGGCTCTGCCAGATTCAACTTCTTGTTTCCCCAGAAATTTTATTGTCTTAACTATTTTTTTTTATTGCATCTTTGTGGAAGGATGAGAAGTTGTCTAACCGGCTCTGCCAGATTCAACTTCTTGTTTCCCCTGAATTTTTATATTAATATTATTTTGATGGTAAGGGCAACTAATTATTTTTGTATGAATTTATAAATATACGAATGTTGAACTGGTGTTCTCTTGCGAAACTGTTTTATGACTTTTATTATATTGGGTATTATAACTGAAACTGTTAAATTGTACATGTTGAGATGCGATGAATTTATTGAATGAGTTTGTTGGCTGAAATTGATCTTGTTGGAAGGTCTGGAGTAAGGGTTCTGTAATTGCTTATATATGAGTATTAAATAGATGTACAGATACTGTTTGAGGTTGTTGTGAGATGAAGTAAAAATATTAAAATTAGACATTTTAGATTTAGAGCATAAGACAACAAGGTAGATAAATTAAATAAATAAATTGATTAATTATTGAGGGCCTCCCTTTGTTGGTAGGATAGAGGAACCTTAAAAACCTGAGTTGGCACATCCCTGATCATAGAGCAGCCCTGGCCTGGTCCAGTCAGTTGTGACTAGTCATATGTGCTGACGTCGAAGGTGAGTTTGATGCGTTCAGACATCTGGGTCCTCTCCGGTGACCAATTGGAGTAAAGAAAAATCTCTACTAGGATGAAAATAAAATAAAACAAGTTGATTGTAGATGCATAATATTATCATGGTAAAAATTTCATATATATTTTATTTATTATTACATTGAGCCCAGACTTTAATATGTAGTTCCTACGATATGTTGATATATTTTGGTTGATCCATGATCTTTGTTTGGTGAAAATATGTTGAGTTATACTCGTTATGGGCAAAAATGAGTTTATAATATGAAGCATAATATAAGGTAATATGTTTAATTTATTGATACCAAAACGGGTTATTATAAATTCTTGATTAAAGAATGAACATGATTGAGTTAGGTGGATAAGAGGGTATGAATTGTTGGTTTTATGAAATGTTGGAGTGGATATGAGAAATCATTACTTATGAAATGATGTTTACTACCGGGAGTAGTATGTTCGAGTTATACCATGAGAGTTTGGTATGAGCAAAGTAACACCTGAGGTTTATGAAAGCAGGCAGAAAGTGGTCTGACCATAAGGCTTTGACATAAACATATGATTCGTAAGTTATAAAGAAGCAGGCAGAGAGGGGTCTGACCATAAGGCTTCAGAAAGTAAGACATAGTATATAAGTGAGGCTTAAGGAAGCAGGCAGAGAGCGGTCTGACCATAAGGCTTCATGAGTAAGCATGGTACACTTGTAAGATTTATGGAAATGGGAAAGATGACTTTGATAATGATGAATTAATGACATCGGAATAATGATATTTTATCAATTGCAAAAATACATGATTATAATATTTTTATTACAAGTTTAATGATTTTATGATAAGGTTGGCTTACCCTTATTTGTTTGTACTATGATCATATAACTCATGTTATATGTGATTAGATAATGTTGCAGATGCGGTTGAAAAAGCTTAGAGATGAGAGAGATGCGGGCAAAAACTTTCAGGGGTTTTTGTAAAAGAATAAATTTGTATGGGGAAGATTATGTTGTGTAAAACTTATAAGTTGAAATTTCAATGGTGAAGACTATATTGTTTAAAGTTTGTAAGTTTGGTATTGTACTTTGGATTAAATGAAATAAAGTTTGATTGTTTATAAGAGATATCAAATTAATTTAGTCTCTACTATCAGTAATACCCTTTAAAATAGTAGGGTGTTACATCGGGCATAGCCCCTGGACGTCTATATAGACGTCGGGGGTATACCTCGGACATCTATACATATCGGACGTTAAAAGGCCAAAAGAACAAATGTCTAAAGCCCTTGCTGCACTAGTGGGAATTACATGATCATTTAAGATTATACAGGAATGTGATGATGAACTATGTCTGATATATTGTTTTGTTACTATTTTCTTGTGATTGTGCTTACTAATTTGGTAATGTTTATTGTGAATTAAGATGAATATGAGTGGAATGATGAGGTAGTTATTCATAGGGTAAGAATACTAAAATGAGTTGGTTTTGTGTAGGGTGTATTTATGTACTAAAATGAGATCATACTGACTAGTTGTGAGAGTCAATGGATGTTTATGTCTAGAGTCTCAACAATGGATGAACTCATGAGATATAGAATTTATTCTATCATGATCTATGGATCTAGGATGGTATGTTCATGTGATGGCTATAACTCTTGAGAAGTAGGAGTGATTGAGAAATGACAAGTGTAGAGTCTTAGGGTGCTAGTCAATACACCAATCCTCTTGGAGGTTGTGTCTGTTGTTCTTGATATATCATTTTGGGCTTTGAGAGCCTTTACTTTTGGATGTAGATTGTATGATTGATGTAAAGTTATGGTAGTAATTTTCTTACTGTTTTTATATAAGCTTTCTTTTCTTCAAAACTTGTAAGTTTTAAATTACACTAGTTTACCTTGTTGTGTGCTATGTTATGAGTTATAAATGAACAGATGATAGTGCAGGTGAAATGAGCATATGATAGTATAGGTGAAAAAGTTGTGAAACGATAGGATCGTTGATGGTCTTTCTAAAGAAAATAATAATTGTTTATGTATATAATTTTTATTTTGTATATAGCTTCCTAGTTGATGAAATATTTATTTTTCTTTCAAATATTTAGTTTTGCTTTCATGAAAAATTTGTAAATAAATTTTATATACTTATATGTTGGTTTATGTTTCTTTATCAACTATAATATAATATTTTAAATTAATAAGGTAAATCCTACGGGATGTTACATAAAGATTACTAAGGATTTTAAATTTGCAAAGTAAAAAATTAAAATAAAAGACTCAAATTCTATAATAACCTTAATTTTATGCTTTACATAGGTCAAACACATTTTCAATTACATTGTGTTTAAATTAGACGGGGACCGAGCTTCATTGTGCTTGAAAGGGGTCTTCACCTCCCAATTTTTTTTTCCTTATATATATATATATATATATATATATATATATATATATATATATATATATATATATTTTGTAGTATAAAATGTAATTATAAAAAGAAATATTATTTTTTATAATTTATGTAAAACTATATTTTATAATTTTCATAGTTTTCTAAAAAACATAAATTTACAAT
Source organism: Vigna umbellata (assembly GCF_029865625.1). Taxonomy (NCBI): domain Eukaryota; kingdom Viridiplantae; phylum Streptophyta; class Magnoliopsida; order Fabales; family Fabaceae; genus Vigna; species Vigna umbellata. The sequence goes on along the minus strand of NC_142169.1, from coordinate 18,165,738 downwards.
TTTTCACGTTCATTTCAGTGTGTAAATTATTCATCAACGCAAATTGATAAAAGTGATCACATTTAGTTTTAAAAAAAAAATGTAGCGACCATATTAAGTTAAAAATTGATAATAAAAAAAATACTGAATATAAGAACAAAAATGTAATTAAACCTTTATTAAAATTTGATAAAAATAAAAATGAACATTAAAATTTTAAATTCAAATTTGTTGAAGTTTCTGAAAGAGGATTGACTTATGTTTGGAAAAAGATCTCATCACAATTATTATATCCTTAATTAAGTTTTAAGTATCTTATAAGTTTGTTTATTTTTAAGTGAGTTTTTACAAAAAAAATATTATTATATTAAGAGAAATTATAATCAAATTATTCCATTAATGACAAAAATTAAAGGAAGAGTTATTCAGACAAAATGTTTTAGTTGTCTCCTTATCATTAATTTCATAAGTAGTGATAGGATATCTTGTTCAACCTATTGTATGTTCTTGTTTCTTGAAAAGTTCTTATAAAACTTAAAACTATAGTGGATTTGGTATAATTATGATGATTAGACAATTAACTATAATTCTTATGTAAGAACAAACTAGTATAAATATTGTGTCTTCCTCTATCTCTTTTTTTGTTTTTTAACTTGTTATATTGCATATTATATTTGTCTTATATATTTTGTCTTGAAATATTTGTAAGTTGATATGATGTGTTCTTTACCAATCAATTAAATAATAATTTTTCATCTTATTTTTAAAAATTGGAGATAGTTCAATTAATCATATCTCTTCAACTCAGTCTTATAATTCTAACAACTTTATCAATCAAGGTAGTAAGGGGATAGTTATTAATGGAAGGAAATCATAAAAGGATGTTCATCACCAAGAAGAATGATGATAAGATGCCCTCCCAAGAACCCCTTTAGTGATTCATTGTCTTCATGTTGTTTAGAATGAATATTAATATTTTTATCATTGCAAAGAAACATATAGGTAAAATTTTGAAGAAATTCAAAATCAATTTTCACACTAGCTAGAGAAGATTAAAAGCAAAGGAAAAAAAATTGAACATAATTATACAAAAGTTTTATATTAATAACACCAGTGCGAAGCTTTCTGGATGACAAAAATAATTTCGTTGAAAAACAAGAAAAAACATTATAAGATATGTACTTCCTCTCGGTGCGATATCATGATTTTAAGAAAATTCAACCATGAAAACATAACATAATTGTGTTAAAATAGTAACATGACTAAGAAGAATTTTAAAAATACACAAAGCAAAAATATTTCCATAAAAATATTTTGCAAAAGTTTATCATTATATTGAGTAAAAATCTTATTTTTCATGAGCTATTCAAATACCGATATAAAGTCTCAAAATATATGAAAACTAATGACCGGAAAAAATATAAATTAAGTATTTTTGCACTGCTACAGATAATTTTACAAAATCTTCTACAAGTAGAAACCAATATTTAAAATAATACAAACTTGAGAGATAACATTAGTTAAAATTAAAGCAACCCATAAGTGTTATTTTTATTCCTTTAACATTAAGAATGTAGTTTTATTGATATTTTATTTTTAAACTTTTCCCATAAGAAAAGACAATAACGTGTAGTATTTGAAAATCAATATGGGAATATCACCACTTGAATCCATTAGTGAGAGAATTTTCTTTCTCCTTTTTTTGTTATCCCATTGTGCTTGTGTGGTTTTTAATTTTATTCCATGCTTCTTCTAACTAAAATAATTTCATAGTCAATAAAATACACATTTGAGTTCAAAAGGTTGAGAAACAATTTTTCAACAAATATTCTATGTGCCCAAAATATAGAAACTCTAAACTCTTTCACACTCTCATTTACAAGTTTCAAAACGACTCAGATTTAAAGAAATCACTATCTCACATAAAAATCCTTACATAACAAACTTGACTATCGAATATTTTTATGGATAACATTCCCTAATTACAACTTTCCTCTGTTATGTTCTTTTGTTTGTTACTATTTTTTTTCTTCTGTGCTCATAATCTTTAATGTTAATTTAATCTGTTGTTTTTGTCGAAATATTCGATAGATTCTCATGATTCCTTGTTCCAAATCCAAGCCGACATTGGTTTGACAGATCACACATCACGCACCATAAACCATGCACCTGACTCTTCACAGTACTAGATTGCAGCAACCGTATAAAGACATGAACTTGTTGGAGATTGGAGCCACAGTTATGATTTTAAAAGATATCCATCCACCTTGAAACGATTGATAACACTGTTTCTAACGTTATTAATCCATCAAATTCTCACTAATCCCAAAATTTAAATTTGAAATCTTAGGTTCGGTCAAAGGGGGAATCGCTGATTATGAGGCTATTTCTTGTGTCTGTGTCCAATGCATAATAGGTACAAAAGTTAACAACTTTAACCCACGCCACAGTGCACATGATGGAATATGAGCATGTCACCAACACCAAGCAGAATGACCCTGTCTTAGAGCTGTAAAGAATATGAATTATTGAAAAGATGTTTTAATGGTCTCTAATTATTAGTAACAAAAGTCAAGAAAAATGAAAATGCATCTATCACTTTATCAGGAACAATAACAGCTAGGTAGATTTAAATATGCACCAGACTTTGGTTGTTCTACATGTATCAATGTACTACTAGTCCTTTTCTTTTACCAATTTTCCTTTGAATTTGTAGACACAATTAAACAAAAGTGTTTGTATATTATATTATATTTGATTTTTTTTTGTTTAAACTTTTTTATCTTTCTGCAGCTCCACCTATATACACTCAGTATGGGGGTACATAATCAGTGCTATTTTATGACATAGATCACATCAACCAAATACCCCAATTGAGCTCGGTAGGTGTTGGAGGATGCATTCATAATTGAGACTTGAAAGCAACCTCTGCCAATGAGTTTCAATTTCTTTGTCTGCCTCCTCAAAACCAATATGGTCCCACCATAATATATGATCACATGAAAGGAGAAAGATGAACAGGTAGCCAAATATAATTTGATTCCAAAAAGTACAGGGAACTGGGCATGCATTTTCATTGTGTGAATGTGTGTGATCAGATTTGGCCTAATTCAAACATAACGGCTACAGGGGCAGTGATAATAATAGTGAAGAGCTCTCCAGAAATCAAGCTTTTCAATTATCTTTCAAAATTTATTTAGTTTCATAAGCTGCACATTTATTTGATTTTAAATATAAAATTTCATAAAGTGCTGTTTAAAACCATTCTATAAAGGAATTTAACGTGTCTGCATCTTTAAAATAAAAGACTAATTTGAATATTTGCTTCCTGAAACGCACCATGCTAATGCTAAAACTTGAACTTTTAATTCTGAAAACTTTAGAACTCTGTTTAATGTTAAAACTTGCATATGATTAATATATTTGAAAATTTTAATGTTAAAACTTTAGAACTTTTAATTCTGAAAACTTTAGAACTCTGTTTAATGTTAAAACTTGCATATGATTATATATTTGAAAATTTCCAGACTTCTTTCTTTTGGTCCCCAGTATTTTAATGTTTAGCATCGTGGCATGCTCCCTCTTTTGTGGTTAAACGTAATTGGCCATTTCAGTGTCGGCATTCACCTAATCGATGACCTTGCTTTTCGTTAGTCTCTATCCATATCATAGATATATTTGAAAGGTGGAGTGTTTTTATAGTTACATTCAAATGAATTAGATTTTTTTCTCTTAACCAATGCAAACTTTCAAAGTTAACATGTCAACAATGAAGCTAAGCTGAGATTTCTTAAATAAATTTTCACATTTAAATCTTTTTATAGAAAAAATAAATAAGAATATCCCACATGCATAACTTGACTGCTGTCAGAGCTCAAGGTGTGAATAGTTTTATTGAAAGAATCTGTAAATTAATGATAAAAATAGTAGGCAGAGTATCTCTCCAAGAAACAATAAAGCCATAAATAAAAAAAAGAACCTCTAATGTATATACAAAGAAATCTTACCAAAACAGGATCATGAATAAACTAACAAACAAGATAGCAACAAGTGAGGGAATCAAAGAAGAGGCTGAAGAACCGACTATCTGAACGATAAAATTGCAAGTGGGTGTTGAGATATTGTCCGTAGTAATTTTGGCCAAACCTTGAAAATTGCAGGCCATGGGGTTCTGATTTTGCACCTGGAAGTACATGTTAAAGGCATACGAGGCATTGCCATTAGCATCAAGGCTGTTGCAAGAGGATCCGTATCCAAGTGCAGTGCAATCTCCAAAGGTGCAAGCATAGTTGATGTTATCTGGAAGGTTGGTTAGATCCTTTGCATCAGGATTAAACATGCACCACCTAGGAGCAAGGTACTTCACATTCTGTGCACCTATCAGAAATTTTTCTTGGTTCTGACCAGAAAGGTCCATTGGAAACTTGGGTTGTCCATCATATTTGAATATTCCCCAGTGGCGTTCGAAGTTTCCTGGTGCAATGCTCTTGGCATCCTCATCAATGAAACCAAAAAGATAAACTTCAATGTGTCCAGGGCGGCGCGGCGTGCCTCTATTGCCTGCAAGCCTTGGCAGAAGGCCATTATAGAACCTCAAAGCTAAGCGAACATTGGCATTCTTGTCTCCTTCTGTTGGCCATCCTACTTCTCCCACCAAAATAGGAAGGTCTCCAAACCCCACTGATTTGAGAGCAGCAACCAAGGTATCAAAATTTGCATCAAAGACATTCGTGTATGGAGTACCATTATCATTTACCGGATTGTCTACACCGTCGAAGAAGGCGTAGTTCAACGGAAAATCATCGTTTCCATAGAGACTTAAGAAGGGGTAAATGTTCACAGTAAATGGTGCACCATTCTTGCTGAGAAACTGCACCATCTGGGTCATGAGACCACTGATGTCAGGCCTGAATATTCCTGCAGATGGAACAGGATTGTTATCTGGAGACTGATACACATCTGCATTCAAGGGTACTGTAGCCTTCACTTTGTCTCCAAGGCCTGCTTCGTTAAGGGCATTTTGAATGTTCTGCAGAGCAGGAAAGGTGATATTCAAGAACGAATTGTTGTAGGATTTCAAAAACGGCTCGTTCCCAACTGCTACATACCTACAAAAGAATATAGATATAATGCATAATCCTACATTTGAATAGGCCAAAAGGAAAATCAACAGAGTTTTGGCAGGGAAAGAAAGTATAGATTTCATTGCAAATTACTGTTTCGAAAATAAAAATTGACAGAATGGTTTTAACACCAGAAAGACAGTATTTTAATGCTTCCTACAATATATGGCTGTGATATTTGGTAAGATTTACTTGGCAAATCAATTATTCGAGAGTTTGAGCAATCCAATGACTAAAATGGACTCTACTAATGTTGCTACCTGTGTTGTAGTCAAGATTCTACACACCTACAGATTAGTCCCAAAAATATTTTACAAGTTTGCTGAAGAATGACAAAAATTAGCATTTCAAGAGGAGTTAAGATAAATAATATTGAATATCCATCCAACAAAGCATAACATGTGGTGTTTAATAATATAATAAGAAACCTTTTGCATCTAAGAGAAATGTTCAAAAGTTTCCATTATTTAGACCCTAAACTTCTAGCTCCTTTAATTTTACTTAAACTTCTCGTTAACCAATGCAGAACTGCAAGTCACAGCACCAGCAAACATACCCTAAAAATATAAGTTATCCTTGTTCTGTTTGCGATTGTGTCTAAACTTGGAACAATTTTTTTAATACATGCACACATAATAGACAAACAAAAAATATTCCCTTCCCCAAAAATGCAACATGCTCATACCAAAAACTCTTCACATCCATTGGTTACTTGCACATATCAATGGGAATTAAGATGGATGGTAAAATAATGTACAAGATATCCTATGTGAGAATTTTGACACTTTTATATCTCTTCCCTCAAACATTCCGCAGCAATCACCTTCTAGAATGGAAAAATGATTCTTTGAACAAATATCCTTCTCCTATGCCCCAACAAAGTTGCAAAGGACTTCTCATGCACCACTACCAAAAAAAGAATCTAATTCTGGGGGATAGCCCTATACACAGAGCTTCCCTGATAAAAAGAAAAGACAACTTTTGGGTTCACTTTTGAAAGATTCCTTTCACACATTTCCAGGGTTGGTCCCTAAACTGAATAATAATAATACTAATATTACGTATTTTGACACTTTTGGATGATTATTATTATTTATTATTATTATGATCAGGTGGATTGCCATCACCAGTGCAAACGCTCCTAATGTGAATGATAGAAGATTTTTCCTGAGGACAAGCCCAAGCAGGCCATCATTAAGCAACATCAATGCCAGAATTAACAGTAGTAGAGCAAACATAAATTCACCAAGAAGTCTAAAACAGAGAATCAAGGACATGGCATCAAATGCACTTGTTTAAGATGCTCAGATAAACCAACAAGTAACAACCACATCATATACCAAATAACCTCTAAACTTCATTCGAAAACAAAGTAAGAAAGGAAAAACAAATTGTATACAATAACGATAATCAAGTTTAAACCTAAGATTGGTGCAAACTACACACCACAATGGATTCAAGGAGGGCCAAATTACACAATAGATTAAGAATAACAACAATTGAAGCAGTTAACAGAAATTGAAAAGAAAAGAAAAACTCACTTGATATTAACACCCCCATTGAAGTTGTAACGCGTGACGTTTTTCTTAACCCACTGTTTGGCCCTGCCATAGTCATTCATCTCAGCAAGCTGGATATTAGGGATAGCCACCATGACTTCAATGCCAGTCCCAGCCAATGCACTCATGGTCGATTCATCTGCATCAAAAAGCTTCACTTTCTGAATCCCATTGTCCCTCAACATCTGAACCACTGTTTCTGGCGGTAACTTGTGTGTTGCCTGGGTTCCCCAATTCACACCAATCCCTTCCCCATACCAACACATCACCCCCACCACTAACACCCATCTCAAAAGCCAGGGTTTTTCCATTCCAAGAGCAACAAAAGCTTTTCCTCTCAAAATAATAACAAGATTTTCCAGCAAAATTAAAATCAAAGGGAACACGAGCAAAAGCTAAAATGGGCTTGTAAATGGTTAACAAAACATAAACGGAAACTCTGTCTTGTTTCTATGTGGAGAGTGGGGCAGCCGAAAGCAACCGTTTTTGAAAGTGGAGTTAGAAATTTCACAACTTTTTCACACACGAAATCACGATCAATGAGACGGTGATAGACCTAATGGGGTGAAAGATCAAACAGTAAACAAATCGAAAACCATAAAAGACAACCAAGAGAGAAACAGCGTAACAAATCACAATCAACAAAATCTTGATATAAGAATATTTGCAAACAAACCACCCCAAAAAAATAGCCCTATTCTTGTTTTCTCTCCTTGTTCTCTTATTGGTTTGTTCCTTCTGCTAGAGAGAAACAGACAAGGCAGAGAATGTGAGGTCCTGAACCCAGATGAACAAAACGAAACCAGTTTCTCTACAATCTTGTTAGAGAGAGAGAGAGAGAGAGAAGAGGGAAAAGGTTTATTGAGTGAGAAGAACTCTGGAACTTGTGAAAGGGAAAGTGGGGTAGTGGGAACTGACAGAGCCAAATTCCCACACGCTTTTTAATTACTATTATTATTGTGGGAGCAACCTTAACCGCTGTTCTAGATAGCTATAACGGCTATCACTTGAGAAGTTAAAGGAAGATTTGAAGAGTAAAGAAGAAGGAATTAGAGTTTGAAGGAGAAAGGTATGATGATGATGATCATAATGAAATTTAAAACCATGAAAAGACAAGTTTATGTTATTGATGAGAATCAGTAAGCCTTTAGGTTGAAGAAAGGATCAAAATATGTCATTGGCTACGGTTTAAGGTCATTCTAGATATTTATTTTTCTGTTAGGGTTTAGTTCTTTGTTGTAACATCAAGTCACGGTGCATTAGTAAGTAGTTGGGTTCTCAAGAATGTCTAATAGGTTGAAATTTTAAAAGATTATTTTGGTATGTAAAAAGAATTTGTATGGAAAAATTCTGTAAACATTATTGGAGATATGTTATGATAGATAAGATTTTGTTAAAGTATTTTATGATTATTTTTTTCATTTAGATTTTAACGAATTTATGCTCTAAGAATTTTATGGATTTATAAGATTTAAAAGATTCTATAAATTTTTAGACAACCATTCAAAACTAAAATATCAATAAAATTTAGAAAAATCACATGGTTAGGATAAAATATAATTAATAAAAAAATTTAATATTATAATTAAATGGTTTTAAATCTATATACTCTCCTACTAGTTTTTTTATATATTAACATTCTCTTAGTTTGAAAGTTTAAATTGATATAAATGTTTCTCTTAATTTGAAAGTTTAAATTGATATAAATGTTTGGAGAGTTCAAGCGAAATTATTTAATAGACACATTAAAAAACACAATCTAATGATACTTCTTAAATTTTTTTTTATTATGAAATAATTCAAACCTATATCTATTATTAAAGTAATATTTATACGTATTATAATTATTATTTACTATGAAGTGTAATTATATTATTATTAACAATATTAATAATATATGTTTGAATTGAGTATTATTCTAACAAAAACATAAGTTTATAATCTATATTAATCTTATAAATATAATTAATATTTTTTAAAGAATATTCACTAAATAATTAAACTTTTTATTTAAATTTTTGGAATGTTTTGTAAGTGAATAATAAGATAAAATATAATGTGATGTAAATTATAATAAAATCCTATGTAAAATTCATAATACTTTTTTTTAAAGAAAAAGTATTAAAAAGCTGGTATATCTAATTCATGAACTTGAGATGTCCATAATTTTAAATTTGAAAAATAGGTAAATTTATGTGTATATCAGTTTAATTTAATAACTTTTAAAATATTGAAGTATTTAATATATTTCATATTTTATAATTAATATGTAAATGAGATTAATAGAATAGAACAAATATAATGAACTAATCCAACAGTTAAAAAAATATTAAAATAATGTATAACTAACTACATAAAAATAAAAAATATATAGCAAGGATCAAAATGGTATGAGAGTTAATTGTTAGAATGAAAATGGTAAACTCAAAGAATTTATTAAAATTTCAAAGTTAATATCTCACATTTATTATATTATTAACATTTTCTTACCCGTTTTCATTCAAATATATTAATTTATTTGTCAAAATATTACTAGTTATTTATTTGAACACAATTAAAGTACTTTGTGGCAAAATAAATGTTTGCACTATGTGTATATATTGATTAGATTCAAAATAATGTAATTTAAATAATTATATATTAAAGTTTTAAAGTCAATATATCATATTATTATAATACAAATACTTTATTAAAATATATTCACTTTATTTTTTAAATATATATATATATATATATATATATATATATATATATATGTATGTATATATATATATATATGTATGTATATATATATATATATATATATATATATGTATGTATGGATGTATGTAAGGTATACGTTTATATATTATTTTATACTCCTATGAGCAATTAAATGAGAAGTTACAAATTGACAAACGGTTCAAACTAAGGTGCATTTTTGTCTTCTTCCATAAGAAAATCTTTGGTTCCAGAGAGATGAACCAGAGTTATGCCATGAAGAGTTAAAAGACATACATTGTGACCAAACTCATGAGGCATCAAACCCATTGAACATCAAGGAGGAAGGAAAAGTTGTTAATGGAGATGAAGAAAGTGATCTAAATACTAAAAGGCCTCATCCTGTAATAAATTGTGTTATGTTGGATTGTGAAAATGAAATTAGGCACGAGTTAAGATGGCTCAAAGCAAAGTACCAGATCCAGTTAAGGGAGCTTAGAGATCAACAACTAGGGGTTAAACCAAAATTTACTTGCATGTCTCCTGATACGAAAAAATTAAATTATGGGAAATATGGAATTAGCTCAATCCAGATTGAAGATACAAAAGCATAAACCACAATTAAGATCTATAATTTTTGGGAAGCATTTTCCTCTTGTAACATAACACAATTTGATCTCAACCGCTTCGTCGTTGGTCCTCTTCGCTTCACCTTTCCCCTATGGTTGTTGGTGCTTTCGATCTCTTCGTCGCCGTTCGCGAGGTTCGTGACGGAGCGCGCCTTTGAAGTTCTTGAAGATTCCTTCGGAGTCCGCCAGCTCCATGGCGGCATGCTCGGGCGGCGCGTATGCGAGTCGTGGCCATGAAAGGCAGCATGTTGGTCGCTGATCTCTGCCAGACGGATGCTCGGATGGTGTTGTCGCTTTGGAGCTAACGCCGGATGGGCGGATGGATGGAAGAGGTTTGTGATCTTTGAGAAGAGTTTTGTGATACGGCGGCACGATGGGAAGAGTGGAAAAAGGAGGGCGAGAAGCTGGCCGTGAAGAAGAGTGGAAGATGGAGGGAGAGAAGCTAGGCGTGAAGATGCAAGGAAAGAGATGGAGGAAGAGGCAGGGTCAGCGTCAGAAAAGAAGAAAAGAAAAAATTACCTGGCACACCACCGTTAGCCACCTCACCTTCTTTTTAATGCTGTTAGTTTTGGAGGACCAAAAATTAAGATTTTCGAGGACTAAAATGTACCTTACTTTGAAAGAGGAACTTAAAAACAAATTCGTTTGATAGTTTGGGACTAAAAATATATTTAACCCTATAATATATATATATATATATATATATATATATATATATATATATATATATATATATATATATATATAAGGGGTTTGTTAACGCGCGTAGACTTGTTTTTTCACTTGGTACATTTTAGCAATGTGTACTGGGTTTTAGTAGACAAAAAGACCCTTATATATCATGAATTCTAACTTTTAAGGTTAAGGGTATTTTAATAGTTTTCATTCTCAAAACTAAAAAAAAAAAAAACCCTAAACCCTTACTCATCTCCGTCATTCCTCTCAACCCTTTCTCTCTCATCTTTAACCTTTTTTCTCTCTGTCATCCCTACTGTAGCCCCAATTGAAAAAATCATAAACACTTGCCATTAAACAATTTGCCTTTGTAAAGAGTTGAGTCATTGACATATTCACCTTCAGGCAAAGGTTCATTCAAGATCTCTTCAATTTTTACCATCTTCACTAACCTCTCTAATTTCATCATCTGCATATGTTGAATCATCATCTCTAAAAAAACTCTCTAGGCCAATTACCAATTCCTTCGGATGTCATTATGCTTGTGAAAATTAGATAAAATTATATACGACAAAAATTATAAAATGAAAACTCATTATAAAATCATTTTTTGTAAGAAATTGTTTAGCAACGAGTGTTTCTGATTTTTTCTAGGCCAATTACCAATTCCTTTGATGTCATTATGTTTGTGAAAATTAGATAAAATTAGATAAGACAAAAATTATAAAATGAAAACTCATTATAATATCATTTTTTGTAAGATTGTTTAATAGTCAATGTTTATGATTTTTTTCAGTTGGGTTACCATAGGATGATAGAAAAAATGTTGGAGTGAGAGAGATGAAACAGAAAGGGTTGAGAGGAACGAGGGAGGTGAGTAAGGGTTTGGGTTTTTTTTTTGTTTTGAGAATGAAAATTATTAAAATATCCTTAACCTTAAACTTAGAATCCATTATTTATAAGGATATTTTTGTCTACTAAAATTCGATACACATTGCTAAAATGTACCAAGTAAAAAACAGGCGTACGCGCGTTACCAAATCCCTGTATATAAAAGATATACATTTATATATTATTTTATACTCCTATGAGCAATTAAATGAGAAGTTAATATATTTTTTTAATATATTTTGAATTTTAAAAGTCTTAATGATTATTTTAATTTTCTTAACTAAAATGTTAAATAGATTAACATACCCTTTACTTGTTAAGTCACATGATAGTACTGTGAAAGGACATTATTTGAAAAAGCTTCACTCATAAATTTATTAAAAATAAAAATTTTATGAAGAATTCATTAAATATTAAAAATATTTTAACATTCATGGTAAGTCTACTTTATTTATGCACAAAATTTTCGCCATAAAAGGTACATGTAATTTTAAGAAAATTGTATACCTTTAAACATTTATAACGTCTAAAAAGTTTTTTTAAAAAAAGGTGTTAAAGTGTATTAAAAAGAGTGTGATGTGAGATTTGAAAAATGAATATTATGTGGTGAGTTTGAAAGAAAAAAGGTGATAATAGTGTGAAAGAACTTTCACCGAAATTAAAAGAGCACGGTTTCCACGAGCACAAAACGGAACTCATTAGATTCATTGAAGATTTGATTTACGATGAAAGAGATTTTGTTAAGTTGTACAGAAGGTTACGCGTACTTTTCCAAAACCAAAATAATAAAACTCTATTATCACGCCAGGTGTCCTAGATTTCATACTTCAAATTTTGTTTTTTTTTATACTTTAAGAAACTTTTTAGTTTTTTTATTATATTATCTATAATTTATATTCTAGGAGGAATTTTACATATTTCTTTTCCAATTTTATTTTTTATATGATTTATTTTTAAATATAATTATTTTTTAATTGACTTTTTTTTAATTTCACTAATAGTTAAACTAAAATAACTATTTATAAAATTCTTAAAAAATTAAAAACCACCTAAAATAAAATTATAAAAATTATTTAAATTTACTTTCATAATTATAATAATAATAATTTTATTATCATAAAAAAATAAACTCACAAAAATGTATTTGTAGCATTCCATCTTAATAACATAATATCATTAAAATAAGACATTTCATAATAATAATATCCAAAGTCAAATTAACAAAGTATAAAGTAAATTAATACCGTTTTTCTAAATATAAAATTATAATAATATAGCATTTAACAACTCAAACTGTTGATTCTTTATCCTTCATATGTGTCTCTAAACTTGTATTTGCACTTACTCACATCATAATCGTGATCATTGCAAAAAAAAGAAAAAATAAAATGCAACAATCGACAAAATACAACAACCAAGAAGTACAAGTGCAAGGGTAACCAAAAAGAAAAAAACAAAATACAACAACCAACAAAACACACACACACATACATATATTCGCAACATACTACTCATTTAATTACTAAATTAGATAATGCATTGAAAACGAATAACTTGTGGTGGTTTTCACGGTTTTACAAAGTCATTGTCAATGGTTTCACCCTACCACACAAAAGGTTAATCTCTTTCGTATCTTAGACTAAGGTAAAACTTCTAAACTAGTTACATCATTAGGCTAACAATTAATATCATAAAAACTGGAAAAATAACCAAACACAAATTTCACATATATTTTCAATAGTCTCAATAAATAAATCAATTGATCATGCTTGATACATTCACACACATGACGTACATTCTACAATTTCAATTGAGTTTATAAACATTCAAAAACACATATTAGAAATCATACAAAAAAATGTTTCTTTTAGAAATAACTAGTTATCATCCCTAAAAGCAAAAAAAAAACTTCCTCAATTATATTGCACAACAACTTAAGTACACATTTTACAAATTATTTAGGACTTTAGAAATAAAACTACAACTTCCGGTGAGATAATGATTCATTGTCAAATTGGTGTCCAATGGTAAAAGGGTGTCGCCCAATGCTAGAAAATGACACCTATTAGTAGAGTTACAAAAGTTTGATGTTATGGGTTTCTGAAACCCAATGCCTAGTGGTGGCTAATGACACGCAATGATAACGTTAAAAACAACTCCAAAACATTATTTTCATACCCAAAATCTTACATGCAATGTCTCAAACTCATTCATTTCAAACTCCACAAACCAAATATGCATTTATAGAACTCAAACATGAAATCAAGACTCATAAATCCAAACAATCACAACACACCATGCTAACTTTTGGAGATGAGACAACTCCTTGTTGGGGGTTGTGTGCTCATAGGAATCCTGTTGGCCTGTTGAATAATCTCTTTTCTTACACTCAAGACTAGGGGATTTTGTATCGGTGGGAGCCTTGCTAACAATATTTTCACTTACACTAAAAATTTTGAGTTTTGTGCATATAGAAATATTTTCAATCCATTTGTATTATTTTGTGGTATTAGGTCCAATGTCGATTAGGTCAATGTTTTAGAATAATGTCTTTTTCTAATCTTATACTTTGTTAAGCTAAATCTAAGGGGTTGTGTTATCATGTTAGTAACCTTTGACTACTGACATGACGGATGAGAGACATTTAGAGGGTACGAGGTTTTTTTATAATAAAGGAGGGAAGGAATTTAGTTAGAAGGCGATGACAATAAAAGGACCCTTGAAAATAAGGAAAGGAAAAAAAAGGACAAAATGTTGGTTCTTGATAGAGACTATCATCTCTTTGGGCCAAAACAACTTTGGCATTGGTTAACTCAAACATTTCCTGATGCCCAAATTTTTATTTTTCCAATTCATGGTATCATAGAGAGAATTGGGTGATGTTATAAAGCGTTCATGCTCTCTATTATCGTGTGTCGTCGATCCTCGCCCTCTCGCTCTTAATCCTCTCTTTTGGTTCGTATTTATCATCCTTAAAACTAACCACAAATTCTCATTTACATTCACATTCACATTCAGATCCACGATCATTAGTTTTCAAAGAAGAAATGTGAGGCGATAGATAATCAAAACTTAATGTGTTGAAATCCAAGCTCTCCTTCTCATGATTTGAATGCCTCAACAACAACATGCTAGAATCTCTTAATGTCCCTAAATTATCCAAAAACAAATTTTCGTTACTTAATGTTTTGAAACATATGTTCTAGACAATGAGATTTGTGCCTTTTAAGGGTAGCCAATAACTTAATGGTTGAGAAAATAGGTCAACAAAAAAACTTCAGATATTAAAATTATAACCACATGATTTAGTAATAATGAAAGTGTGCAGTTCTATAAAGAATATGATGTTGTATTTGTTAAGGGTTTGTTGGTATTTCCATGTGGAAGGGGTACCACACTTGAGTTTTTTAAAAGGTTATACCATTCGCTAGGTTATGTTTTTTGTTGGGAATTTCAAATAGGTCTCTTGCTTTTTTTTTCATCTTAATTGGATGCTACAATTAAAGTCTTGCCGTTAAATTGATGGAACACCATTTTTTTTTTCATCTTAATTGGATGCTACAATTAGAGCCTTGTTCTTAAATTGATGGAACACCATTTGACTGAGGTATATGTGGCATGGTGATGTTAGTCTTTTAAATGACGTGGAGTTTATTATTTATTCTAGGTGATTCTTATGTGTATTTATTTTTTTAATTTAAAGAATTTGGCAAAAAGTGAATTAGACTAAATAATTTCTTCGAATTATGGATTAGGTAAAAAAACTCGAGTTTAGGGTTTATAAACTCATAATTCTTTTGAAAGTCAAAGTTCTTTATTTTAATTAGGATTCATTGGCAAAAAGTTAGGAATCAATAAGAGAAACATGTAAAAGTTTTTCTTCAATCACAAAACAAAGAAGAAACACCAAAAATCCCTCATTGCAAAAATAAGATTCATGAGCAAAAATCCAAATTGAAAACAAAAACCCTAAATCAAAATATCACAAAAAACCCAAATGCAGGAACCTTAACTCTAAATTGCAAAACCAAATCTGTAGAGAAAAATCAAGAACACAATAAACGAAACCCTAAAATTCCTAAGACAAAACCCTAGTGTGAAACGCGAAACGAAAACCGCATCCCTTTCCACTACCGTCGTGGTTTGCTTTGAAAGAGGAAGCTTTCCTGATCTCCACCACCACAAGGACACCAACGAAATTAGTTCCTCACACCATTGAAATGCCAAAAACAAAACCTTCCCCACAAAAGAATAACTAGAAACAGAAAAGAGAAAAGGATTTTTCTCTCCCTGCGATGCAAACATCAGCTAGCTTGATAATAAAACTCTATTACCACGCCAGGTGTCCTAGATTTCATACTTCAAATTATTATTTTTTATATTTTAAGAAAATTTTTAATATTTTTATTATATTATCTATAATTTATAATCTAGGAGGATATTTTACATATTTTTTTCCAATTTTATTTTTTATATGATTTATTTTTATAGGAGGATATTTTTCCACTTCAGACTCCTCTCTAAGGCCCTGTAAAACCAAGATACAATACTCCCCAAACTCCTCTCTAAAGCCTTGTAAAACTAAAATACAATACTCCCCAAAAAGTAACCCTAAGCTCTCTCTAATTCAGAAAAAAGAATGCACTCTCTCCCCTCCCTAAGCTCTAACCTTTAAGGAGACAAGAACACTTGTTTGATAATGGAGAGACATTTAAGACAGGGTATTGGTGTTAATAGGATTTTTTTTTTTATAATGAAGACTGAGAGGAATCCAAGAGGTTGGAAGGCAATAATAAAAGGACCCTCAGAAGCAAGGAAAAAACGAAATGATTTATTATCTCTTTTACTAGAACAATTTTCACTTAACTTATTGTGAAGTTATAAGAATCTTGTCAATTCCCTTTATAGTCTTTTCATTTATCCTCAAGACTTTAAAGACTATGTCATGGCAAGGTGCATCAATAGTCTCATGGCATATGCTAGGTGAGCTAACTCACAATGGACTTGTAATTATTACGTTGTTATACTCTTAAGTAGAAATACATATCTTTGACTATCAACAGTCATTCTTAGCCTAACTGAGCTCTTGATCCAATAATTGGTATAAGAACTTAAATTATTAATTCAATTCCTAATCACCCGAAAAATATTATTATAAGTTACATTCATAACTATATAGATTAGTAAATAAAATTACAAGTATTACATTTACATACTATTTTTAATTAAATAATCTAATTAACAAGGTAATTAATAGAAGATGATTAAGAATTATAGACCCTAATTTTGACGTAATGATAACTTTAAAAGAAGACGGATTTTCAACCTAAACAAGTAAGATACTAATACTAAGTTTTTAACTAAAGAGTTTACTTCAACTCTTTGCTAATTAATTATATTAAAAAAAAAGTTTGAAATTTATAACTTTTATACGAAAAAAAAAGTGTTTGAAACTCAAAATTTTGTTAATAAAAGAAACATACAAAATCATTGATATAGAACACAGAAAGCCTGGTGTAGTGAAAGGAACAAATCACAGGGTCAAACTCCTTTGAATAAGCTTCGTAGGACTCACAAGGGTTAGTTTGAAAAACTAGAGCAATGTATAAATACCATTTGTTGTAGAATTAAAAAAAAAACAATTAAAATAGTAGAAAATAATTTTCTACAAAATCGGTGCTTCTAAAACGTCATTTTCCCTTTTGAAGAAAGCCCTTTCCCAGAAAACCACTACTGAATTTGTTCCTTTCTATTAGTATCTTGAGGACTTTGTTATTATAAAGTGTGAACAGGGAGACATACCATACATTCATCTTTAGCCGTTTTGAAGAAAGGTGTGTTTCTCCAAAACTAATTAATGAATGAAAAATTGCAGTTGTTAGAGGGTCTTCAAAACTAAAAAGAAGAAAAGAAAAACTGAGAATTAATGTTAGTTGAGAAGTTATAAATCTCTCCATGTAGTATCTCTCATCCTTTACCTTTTACTTCTAAACATATATATATTTATTGTTTCATTAATGATTGATCGTAACTTGCTTCTTCAATTGATATTTACCGTGTTAGAACACTATTTTTACTTGCATATATATCATTCACATTATGTCTATGTTACCTACGACTTCCAGTTTTTTTTTTAAGGTAACAACGACTTTTTCTAAAACGCGTTCACCTACACGTAATCAATGGGTTAAACATAGAACAAAGCTAATGTTAATTAGTATTTCAATGTCGATGGAGCTAGGTTAATTACAACTGCCAACATGTTTTTTTTTATTGTACATGTCAATAAAAAATCTAATGAAGATGATGAAAAAAGTGATGACCTAATTGTAAACAGTATATACTAAAAGATTTTGAAAAGAGAGGCCTTTGAAAAGCACCATAGACAGGTTGAAGAGAAAAGAAGGAATGAATTGATGAGGGTGAGTCAAGAATGAACCGACAAATTTGAAAAAGGTGACACGTAACTTTGATGGAGTTCGTTTTTACACTGCCAAAATGATAGAATCTAGAAAGTTTGGTGATGCAATGTCTCGTCAAAATGTCTAATGCTATTATTAGTGCAATGGATAAATTTATGGAAACGTTATTATCTTGAAATGATTATCTTCAAAAGAGTAATTAATTAGTAAAATAAAATTATTATGAAATTATAGTCTGTGTGAAATCTAGACAGAGATGTTGAAGCTGAAAAATAGTATTGCAACCGTGGTGCTAAGAATACTATTAGGGATGGGGGAGCACAACCACCTTCCTCTTTAGTTCTTCAAACAGTTTCACATTCTTCAATCCAAGCATAGATTTGGGCTCCTTTTATTTGGGCTCCTTTTATTTGGGCTCCTTTTAGAAGCTTGAAAAGGGATTTTTCCTTTTGCACTAGACATAGCAGGAAGCGAGAGAGTGGAACAATCACGATAATGTGATCCATTACTTAATATACCAAATATTATGTAAATATAAGGTATTAAAGAATATCATGACAATCAAACTTTCAAGATTTAATCATTGTTAATATATGAATATTATTAAAAAATATATTTCATAATATTATTAAGAAATTGTCTCAAACATCAATTTGTTTACTTGTTCCTTGCAAAATGGGACCTTTAAATAACTTTAAGGTTGAACTATTATTACAATAAATAAGAGTAGACCCTTTTTTTTTTCAAATAGACTACCTTTAGAAGCTTTCTCAGTCAAATGGTTGACAAACATATGTTGATACAACTACAAACTTTACTTATATTGTTGATAGAGTAATAATTGGTTACTTTTAAAACTAAGAAACAATTTTTGATCCCATCTTGAAAATATAACCATATGTATTTTTCCTATCATCTTGGTCACTAGTAAGTGACTATATATCCTATGGTCAATTAAATCCAACTTTTCTCCTTTTTATTTTGTATAATATTTCATACTCACTTGTACCTTGCAAATATTTAAGAATTATTTTTGCTGGCTTAGAGATGCAACTCATTTAGGTGTTCCATGAATCTATAAATTGGACTCACATCATATATTATATTTGACCTTATAGTGAGATATATGAAGCTTCCCACATTTTGCTTGTACATAGTGTAGTCAACATTTTTTCCATGATCTTATTTTACTAACTTCAAAGTTCTATTTGTTGACGTGCAAATTGAAATATGGATTGCAGTTCCACATTTGAAACCTAGTTAGAATCTCTCACATATACTACTTTTTAAGAATAAAAATACTTTTATCTGATAGGATAACTTCTACACTAAGGAAATAATACATTATTTCAAGATTAAACATGTCAAATTCAGTCATCATTAACCTTTTAAACTTATCAAAATAGTATAATCATTTTTAGTAAATAATAAGTTGTCAACATAAAAAAAAATCAGCAAAAAATGTATACTTATAAGGACAATTTTTCGAAAACCTTCTTTGAGAAAATAAAATTTTGTACATGTATACCTAGTTTGTACGAATTGCTCAAATCTATATAAAGTCATTTTTTGTTTATTTACATACTTTATGATCTTACGTGATTTTGACATAACAAGGAGATTTTTAACAAATTCCTATTCATTCAAATCTTTATGTAAAAATGTTAATTTGAGATGTAACTAAAAAGTTGGTCAATAATTTTATGCAAGCAATGTAAATACTTATCGAATTGTTCATGCCTATCAATTAGAGCTAATACCTCTTTGTAATCGATATTGAACTCTTGATTGTATGCTTTTCCTACCAAGTGTGCTTTTCATTTGACAACTTTTTCATTGTCCTTTAATTTATCTTGTGTGCCTACATTACTTCAACTATCTCTTGTTCCCTAGAAGATTAATCAACCCCTAAGTGTTGTTTCCTTCAATTGCAACAATTTCACTATCTGTCGTTTTCCTTCATTTTGATTTTTTAACCACCTCTTCTAAAACAACATGATCTGAATGTACAAAAAATAAAAAACTACATGATTGGATCTACAAATTAATCAATCTCGAGCACTTCATAGTCCTTCATCCATGTAGGTTTCTTCCTTATATATGTGTTGGATGTTGGTTTTGTTGCAATTTTCGATGCATTTTAAAGTGATGCAACTTTAGGTTTTTTTGAACATTTGCTTCCTTATGAGGTGGCTGCAAATTATTCTCAACTTGGAACTCTAAATCCTTTCCATCAAAGTTTGTTGTAATAATATGTTGAATTCTACTCATATCTCAATCCCAAAAATTTCTTCATAAAAATTTACATCACAATTGACAATAATATTCTTTGAGCTAAGATTATATAATTTAAAGGCTTTAGCTTAATCACTAACACTAAGTAAGAGCTAATTTTATCCTTTGTCGTCCAATATTTTTCAATTATAGTAAGGAACATGGACATCAGTAGTATCCTTCCACTTCATACCTCTTCTAGTGTCATATTCTATACAATAAAAAATTTAACTCCTATTAAAATTTTGAATGCTCTAGTTGAATTCTCATGGCTAAAACTTATTTGAAACTTTACCCTTATTCCAATATACTTCTCACCATGTTAAAGATGGTTAAATTCTTTCATCCAAATATGCACTTTGTTATGGTATATAGGTTGTCGTCAATTAACTTATAATACTTTGCATTTTACAAAAAAATTATGAATTCAAGCAAGTTATATTATGGTATATTGGGCGACAACACTTGTATTGGTTGCCTTGCTTATTTATCAACTATTGTTTTATAGCTTTTAAAAGTTGATAAATCTCTAGAATTGCTTCAAGAAGTAAATCCAAGTTTTTCTACTTAAGTCAATAATGAAGGTGAGATGATATTGTTTACCTGGAATTCATTGTCTTGCAAATATCAAAGTGCATAATCTCCCATAGTTTTCTTAATCTTTTATATTTTTCTTTTAGAAATGGTTTTGGGTGTTTCTTGCTAAGAACACATTTCGTACACATATATTTAGGACTAGAGAAATATGAAAGGCCAACTGCCATATATTTCTTTTGAATTGTTTGTAAAACTCAAAGACTAAGATGACCATAATGAGAGTGTCTCAATTGCACTTGATTGATTGAACTTGTTTCATAACATGATTAAATGGAGTGATTAAGGTAAAGAAGAAACATTTAGTTTGTTGTCCTAGCCACTTGAGTGATCAATCTCAACTTTCATTTAGAATTTGGCATAGGCCATTTTTAATTATGAAGAGTGTTTGACATGAAAAACTATATAATTATAACTAAAAATAATTTTCTTATATTTATAGATTTAAACACGATTAAGCAATGTTTGTATTGAATTAGTTGGTGATAATATTTAAATGTTTTAGAAGTTTATTTAGTAATATTGAGTAGCTGATAACATGGTGAGTTTGTCATTATTTTGAAATTAAAGCGGAGTGAAAATGCATAAAAGTACAATGTGAAAAAAATTAAGCATCGTTCTAGCAGGTAATATATCTAATAGTTTTATGTATAATACTATCACTAATTTTGTTTAGTTAAATTTTTTTTATATCATACTTGACTTGCGAAAGTTTTTTCTTCTATTCAAGTCACTTGAAGACCTCTTATGTCTAGTTGGATCAAAGTCAATATAGATGAAGTTGTTAGAGGTTGTCCTGATGTTGCTACTTGTAGTGGGATTTTAAAATGCAATAGATGAGAGTATATTGATAACTTTTCTCCTTTCTTGAGAATTATATTTATGTTGAAATAATGTGTGTTATTCATGCTATTGAATATGCTTGGAATGATAGTTTTAGAAAGCTTTGACTTGAATGTGATTTTACTTTGGTTTATCAAACTTTTTCTTCACCTGTCGTAGTTCCTTGAATTCTTGTAGGATCTTCGTTGTGATAATAAGAACATTTCTTTGGGTTATTTTGCATTGAATAATTAATTTTGTTGCGAATACAATTAGTAGTTGATCTTTCTAATTGTTTATGCCACATTTGGGGATCAGGGATGAAATTTTGTCTTGTATAAGTAGACAAATAATCTTCATTTCAAATAGGATGAAATAAAACTTCATAAACTTTGTAAATGTTGAGTAGTGAAGGTTGTAGATTTGTGTCAACAAATTCCATTAGTTATAAATGGCAACGAAAACAAACAACTATGATATGAGGATAGTGTAGGTGAAGAGCTTGAAACTCACCACGATCACACCACCAATCATTTAATTTAACTATGTATGATATTGGTTGTCAAGTAAGTTAGCAAATAGATATCTCCTAGCATCACAAACTCACAATTCTCACTATTATACATTTTGACATGACATATGGTTGATAGTTTTCATTCTTTTTTAGTAAGGCACTAATGTCTTTATGCTACTAACGACTATCTCATATCATACGGTCTATCATGAATCCTTGTTAAACAAACCTTGATTTTATTTTTTAAATATTATCTTAATAAGATCATAAATATGTAAGACAACAAAGATGAAGACAAGATGATTCAGCTCCTCCCACAACTACTAAACATGAACCGCAAAAAACACAAAAAAAAAAACATGTCCTTTGATAGATTAATTTTTCACCCTTATGTAACAATGTTCATATTTAATTTTAATTCTTAAATTTTTTTTATATATTTAAAAATATAAATTGATTTGTTTCCACTATCCTACAATTAATCAAATAAAAACAAAATATATGAATACATAAAACTAAAGAATTTAACTTCCATGTTAATCCTAAAAAAAGTTTTTTTTATCCTAACAAAGGTTAAATATGTAAGTAAATTTGTGTTTAACTAATACGACTTCAATACTATTAGAAAAGTAATGTGAGACAGTTGATATCAACACTACTACGACTTCAATACTATTTAGAAAATTTTCCTTTTTTCTCTCTAGTACCAATATGTTTAGTGCATATTTAGCCTTCGGTCGATATCTGCATTAAATATTTGAAATTTCATACAATTAACAACCAATAACAACATTTAACTTTCTCGAAAAAATAAAACTATGTATACCAACTTCCCCTGGTTCATATGACACTACAATATACCAACATACAATCCTATAACTTAATAAACAAATAAATAAATAAATAAAAATACAGTGCAATGTTGTATAGCCAGGGAAAAATAATCTGAACCATGATAAACTCAAGGGAGATGTTAAGTGAAATAAAATTGAAAAAGATCACTCCCCAATAAAAAAAAAAGATCAAAAAGTATGTCACATCTTTCCCAGCCAAAAGATTGACATTTTTTCATATATATCAGTCTGATGAGCAAGAAATATTATACAGATATCATTCATTTCTGTTACAATCATAAATAACTACATGAGAATCCTACCATGAGCTTTCAAGTCAGATCATATATCCTACTTTCCAGTTATATGAGATTTGATGTGTCATATTCGTGGGATGATATTTCAGTCTTTGTTAGTGTTAAATTTTGTAGAAACGCATGATAAGTTCTTTTTAGATTTTCATAGTATGTGCGCTCTGATTTTATCCTCTCACATTGATTTTTCTCATATATATATATATATATATATATATATATATATATATATATATATATATATATATATATTTGAGATACCCGTGAAATTATTGATGTTGATTTAGGTGCCATACTAGTCGAGATTTGATAGTTGGTAATGTGGGCTTGGAAATAGGAGAAAGGGCCCAAGACACGGAGAGTGTATAGTAAGAGAAACAAGGGTGAGAAGAGAAGGTTTAGTTGGGAAAACTGCATATGTTTTGCAAAAGAAATATGAGAGGGAAATTATGCATAAATTATTTGTCTATAGCTCGCAATAATATTCTCATGAATTTGATCTTAGTTCAATCCCACTCCTGATTTTGTCAATTCAGATGACCATTAAAACATGTAATTCTGGCTCCACCGAAAGTCATTCTCTGGCCACCATCTGTTGCTATTGTCCAGTAAGACCATCAGGAAAGTTTCTTAGTCCAATAACAGTTCATCCATCGCAGTACGTAATGCTTCATAGAATTTGAGTTCATTCTTATTAGCTCGTAAGTTTCAATATTGTCAAAGTTTTATGAAGTCATATTTCTAGTTAATTGGAGACTAAATTACCCCCGTTAAGGCCGCAATTAAGGCATCTACAAAGAAACAACAACAACAAAGGCGGGCTAACAGGAATTTTCTCCCTTTTAAAATTTTTATTTCAAAATATCAATTGTCTTAGCATTGAAGAAAGAAGTTCATAGGATATACTCACTCGAGTTATTAAATCAAAGGAAATCAACTGGTTCAGTCGGAAATGGGTTTGATGATCAATCCTAGGGTACAGTTAAGTTGGTTTTAATTTTAACAACCCGTGTCCTTGCAGTTTTTTGAAAGAACAATAAATCTAACTGCCATTGTAATTAGTATTTAGTATCGCAGTTCCAATTAGCTTAGGTTCATTGTATCTTTCGGAGATTGAAATAGTTTAATTGCCCTTTTTGGGAACTGTACTCTATTAATCATCTTTCGGCATGTATAATGCAACTAAGTGCGTATTTAGCGCTCAACTCAAGAATATTACCTCAAAATCAGGCTTCCATTATTTTATATTTAACTCTTCTATTTTCTTTTTTTCATTGTCCCTAAACAAGAAGAACGACCAAACAAAGCCCAAATAGAGACAAGATTTGAAGGGAAAACGTACATATTATTCTAATCCTTGCAAATAGAATCGTACAAGCAAGTATCAACCTACGAAAATTAGTATGAAGAAGAAAATACAAACGCACTGCTTTGATAAAGGACGGGAGCCTAATAAACTGGTAGTCACGATGTGCATTGAATAAATAACTTTCTGGTCAAGAATTCCAAACATCTCGCAGTACCTGCAACGACATGGGCTGTTACAATTAAAACCAACAAACAAGGCTTTGTAAAGCAGAGACTAGCAATGTTTGAGGATAATAAGCTTAACAAAGATTGGAAGGGTCAATAATAGGAGCCATTCAGAACCAAAGAATCTCAAACTCTTCAAAATACCTCCCAAATCAAATGTTTGCATATCGGTCTTAAAAGGAATAGCTACACTGTAACAAACATCGGTAAATATGGGAAATAACTCGGTCCTTCTGAATGCAGAGCATTTCTCCAAATAATACGTACATCTCAGATTTATGCAGAAACAGGAACAAGTTGAAGAAATATGCTTCAACTTAACGCCTCAAGCTGAACGGTCAGGCCTTTAACCGCATGAATAGTAGCCTTATTTCATATTTTTCTTTTTGGTGTCCTATACGCGTAATTACCATTTTTAAAATTGAAGATCCCAAGCAACGTCAACACAAAAAACAATAAAATTTATGAAAAATCAAACCATGTGAATTCTAGAAAAGCAATTTTGTTATCCTTGTTACTTTAAAATCTTTAGCTGAGAATGATTCTAATTAGCTAGTCTAAGAAAACTGTTAAATTTAACGACAGTTTTCTTCCATTAAGTTTGTATTTTATTCGATTGGATAAGACTTCAAAGCAAAAACTAGCTAATATGGCTAATAGAAAAATATTCCTCAAAATTATTAAGCACAGAAATATAAACAGTTACCGGATGGCGTCTTTTATACAAGGAGATCATCTTCAAGATAATTATACTCAAAAGTGAATTCAGTCTTAATTCTTTGACACCTGAATAACCACATCAAAATACAGACATGTTAGAACAAACACAAGCGTAAAGTCAAACAATGTACAACATTGTTCAAGCATTAAAAGTTTGGCAGCAAATATCAATAATTATGTTTGCACAGCATACCATCCATGTTGCATGTCATCATTTGCAATATGGAAATCAAAGTACACATAAGTTCCCTGTTCATATTCATCAGTAGCAACTTTGGGCTCTTCATGCCGCTGAAACCAAGTGTTATACTTTCTGTGGTATCTCCAAGACTGCTTCTTTAACTCCTTTGCAGCCAAATATTGTTGGTATGTATTCTGTAGAAAAGATACATATAAGCCCACATGGCAGAAAGACCCAATACTTTAATCCCATAAAGTTAAGATACCTGTTGGTAATAAAATGCAAAGAATAGAGTATCAGTGCCAAATGGTTCCAGACCCACTCTCTCCCAAAAGGCAGGATTATTAACAATAGGTGACTGTACTTGAGGATAACTTGGAGGTGTAATTGTCGGATGCTTCTGCATTACCAAACAAAATTCATCAACGAGCATATAAAGAATATCCAATGATGATTGTAACAAGCAATGCATACAGGTGTATAACTCCTGGGCCGTTCAGAGTCTTTGGGTAGGGGAATTTTGAAGTGGGCTGCCTCAAGCATTTGCAAATTATACAACTGATCACGCACTCCACCAGAACTAACACTGGATGCACTAAAACTATCACCAATTGCTCCATGTTCAGCACCATTTCTTCTACCAATGACACCAAGGTTGCCAGTAGGTTGATTGGATTGTAATGGTTGGCCCGGAGACAAATCAATATCTCTGGAAGTGTGAGCAGATTCTTGAAGAGAGGCAGACACTCCTACCTGCAGCATAATCAACAAATAGTCAACCCAGATCATCATCAAATAATAAAATTATTATGCATACACACACACACACACACACACACATATATATATAATACATCAATTAAAATGCATATTTAGCCATCTGCAAATCAGGGAAGTCCTACCATTTCTATTCAGCTCATATCTCATCAGCTTAACTCATAAAAGTACTACAATAGAGCTGGTCAACTGGTTTTCAAATCAGATGGATGCTATCAAAGTAATAAATTTGTTTACATGATCTAACACCTAAATGGGAGAAAAAGAATAAAGAAGTTCCATACATGCATGTGCTC
Organism: Vigna umbellata; assembly: GCF_029865625.1. Taxonomy (NCBI): domain Eukaryota; kingdom Viridiplantae; phylum Streptophyta; class Magnoliopsida; order Fabales; family Fabaceae; genus Vigna; species Vigna umbellata. Next base: position 18,138,902 of record NC_142169.1, on the reverse strand, counting down.
TGTTCCTTCAAAATTCAAAATGCATTTACAAATTTTATATTTTACTTCTGCCTTGGAAGGAAATTAATCAGAACTACAAGTGCAATTTAATGTAGTCATTTCATCAAATTACCTAATCGAAACACTAGGAAGACCAGACCCCAGGTTTCCCCAGCTTATGATCCCAGATTTACTGAAGCAGTATATGATGCATTACAAGCATGGCAAGATTGTAGATGCTTATATATTGGAGTAAGATATATCTTGAATACAAAACATATTAAGAATTACGAGGCATACAGGAGAATCTGCAGCATATGCTGACTTTGAATCATCTTCATTTATGAGATTCTTGCCAATCACAGTGCTAGCAGTAGATTCAGTTGTTGGCTCATCAGGAAAGTTCTGATGTTGCTGCTGTTCTTCACTCTTAGAATTGCCACCGTCTGCATAATACAAATAATATAATAATCTCATAATAACACCAACACTGGTATTAGGTATTCTAAATTAGAATAATTATATTTTTATAATAGATGGGCTTGTATATTGAACTAGATATTGATTCAGTCATTTCAGACTATTTTATATTTGATCCACAGTCCAACTACACAGATATGTTATTCTGAATTTACTTGCTAAACTAACACGTCTCATATTTATTTATTGGAAGCAGGGGCTGACAAAATAGTCTCCTACAATAATATTCATTATGAAGGGAAATATAGCCACATTTTACCACTGTTAAGAAATGAGAATTTAACTCTTACTTAACCTAAAAAAAATGGTTTATAAGATGAAGTTTGTACCATTTATATACTACAATATGACCTTATTTTTAGTCAATATAAGATCTTCCAACACATCACATGCACGGGAAATTAGTCATCTTAAGCATGGAAATAGATATTTGATGGTAGTTTGATAGGAACCTAATGGCGAAAGATATAATAATCTCAACAAATCTCACTAAGATAGAGGTTTTTATATGCTTTGATACCATGATAAGAAAGTAGAATTTAAGTCTAAGTCAACTTTACTATAAAGTTTGTATTCACTTATATACTATAACTTGATTTTATCTCTAATGAGATCTCCAACAATCACCTTTATCATACAAATATTTAGCAGTCATTACTCTTTTAAATCTTCACTGTATCACATGATGGGAAATTCAGAAATCAATAAAATGCGTTCAATATTTATCAGAAAATAACCATAGCTGAATAACATGGTTTGAGAACTATGGGAACCCCGGTATATAATCATATTATTCCAATCACTCATTGGGCCCAGAAAGGAAAGGAGGAGAACGTATTCCAATTTAAAAGGAGAAAATTTATTCGGGAAAACACAATAACATGTGACTTTTTGCTAACAAAACATGCCTGAATCTTTAGAAACACCTGGCATCAGTGACTGTTGACTAGAGGGGGAATGGACAGAATTGGGTGGCTGCTGTAGTGATGCAGAAGAAATACCACTGAGACTAGTGGACTGGACCCCAAGTCCAATACCAGATTGAGAAGAAACAGATGAGCCATGAGAGTTAAACTGCATACATTACACTACGTCATATAAAATACATTTTTCTGATGTAAGAAACTATGTCATACAAGGAGTTATAGGTTATATATTATCATTTAACAGAAAAATAAGTTTTAGTCACATTAAATTATTCATAAATAAAAAAGTACATATGGAAGGAAAATTGACAATGAAAACATAAAGCTTCAAGAAAAACACCATTAACAACACTTTAAAATGAGAACTAACAGTATGCCATATTTACTTACTGATACTTATAACACATATTAAGAAAACAGAAAAAAAAAAAAAAGAACTTTGTATTGAATATCCGAGTTTACAAGTGATGAGCTTCTGTTGACAGCAAATGCATATAGACTACAGAGGCTCATTTAAATGATGAAATCAATTATAACAGCTGACTAACAAGCATCCAGTGACAGCTGTAACTGTAACAAATAAACTGTCAGTGACAACTGACAAACAGAAAACAACAGATCAGACAATAGAACTAATCAGACTACAACTGATCAAACAAGTAATTCACTCACTGCACAATCCTCCTCATGGGCATTATAAGCGATTGATTACTATTTGCAACTTAATCACGAACCAATCTGAAAATTTTCGATTCTACTCGATACTACAAGATGAAGTATCTGGTGATTTTGGATGGTCCATGAATTCATATTCTACCCGAAGTAAAAAACATTCATTCCTTTAATTTCTACTCTTACCAAAGGAAGCACAGAAGGCTTTACTTTTCCTTTACATAAACAGGATTCATATTTAAGTAATACACTCACAATCAGACAAATTATCAGGCAGTAAACAATGACCAACAAAAAGAAACACGAATTTTTTTTCCCTTTCCCCTGTACAACTTTCTCCATCACTTTGTACTGAAACAGATTTAAAAATAAGTGTCCAATTTAGCTTGGAATATTAAGAGGACCAATGCTTATGTAGTAAAGAACCACATTAAAAATCAAGAAAAAAGTAACACTAGAAGAACATGCATGTTTAGGCTGGATAGCTCAATTTTTGTGGACCGTAATGAATCTTCTAAGAAAAAAAAAAAACAAGCAAAGAAAAGACAAATTTGATAAACAAGTACCTGTTGCAAAAGGGGGTTTTGCTGCTGGGCAGAAAACTGCTTATGGTTTCCCCCAACAAGAGAAGGCATATTAAGAAGGGTACTGTGCCCTTGTTGCACTTGCTGATACTTCTGCAAAAACTTTTCCCTTTGATCAGGAGCTATTTCAGTTCTTCCACGAACCTGGCCCTGAAGAAGTATCGATTAAACAAGATCTATTCAATGATAATAATTTTGCATACGCAATAACAGAACCAGGATGATACTTTCATTCAACCTAGCAATAACAACAGCGAGTGAAACATTTGTAGTGGTCTGACCATTACTTGAATCCATCCATGTAGCTATCTAACAGTGGCCCATGTAATAATTTTTCATGTAAATGGATTCACACACATACACATAGCAAAAACACACATATTATATTAGTAGAAGATCATCAGAGGTATTAAATCGTATTAAAGGTCTTAAATGAAATGCAATTATCAAATAAAATAAAATAAATTATGATGACTAGGTATCACAGAACTTTATAAATAAATTGGATTCTAGATGTCAACACACGATAGATTTTAGTTTTGATTTTAATCCAAAAGCTGATATCCTCCCATACTATTTGTGGGATCAAACTAATCAACCGCCATTAGTATAACAATCTAGTTGCAAGTAATGTTTTAATATACATAAATGAATTCCATACCTTGAAACCACATAAAAAATCTCCATGCTTGCAACCAATACAGATGTCTTCAGATTAATTACAATTAAAAACACCAACAGAAAATGCAGTTTTTTTGGAGGGTCTTACTAACCAATAATAGTTCACACTTCAGATCCCACAAAAAATTAACATAGAGGAAAACTACATAGCAAAGCAAAGGAAAATTTAGGACAGAAAAACTTACTGCATCACTCTGATTCTGAAAGGGACTTCCTGGTCTCCATTGCATGCCAGGAACCACAGAAGGGGAAAAAACTCTCCCAGATACAGCTGCAGCAGCATCGTTAACAGCACCAGAGTCAACTGAAACAGTTCCATCATTAGCCTTTGCAGCCTGAGGCAAGATCAATCTATTACTTAGCGGGGATACAAGAGGCTGCACCATCGCACTACTTCCAAGTCTATCATCAGCTGCCAACATATTCCTTTTAGCTATTTCAGAGGCTGAAGGGACTGATCCAAGGGCCCCATTGCTAGGGACCATGTTTGCAGAACCAAGAGGGATGCTGGCTGTTGCTTGATTTGATAGAGAGTTTCTTCCCCTCAAAAGTGTTGCGTCAGAAAGTGATGGAGATGGTCTCCGGCTAGGGAAGCTATTAATGTCTTCTTCCTTTGTAGAGGTAGACTGATTTACAGAAGATGAATTGGTAACATTACTACTCTCCAAGACATTCCGCACAGAATTTGAACTAGGTATGGCTGCAACAGCAGGTGGACTAGACAGGGTATGACTAGAAACATTCACAGAAATCGGAGAAGTGTGGTTGCCAGTAGGAGTTGAAGCAGTAGAACCAATTCCACCACTTTTAGGAGGTGGAGTTTTGGCAACATTGTCAGAATTGCTATCCTGGGATGCTGTGTCGTCAGCTTGCTCCTGGACAGATGTATCCTGATGATTAGAAATAATAGTTTCCTGGATTTGGAATTAACAATAATGTCTATCTATTTAAATGACATCGTATGAGAATGCAGCATTTCTACCTGTTAACTAGCCAAGTAAAATAGTGATTAGTCAGAGATCATGATCCCATTACCTACAATTATTTGTAATAAAGTACTACTAGACGCTTCATCAAAAAATTGCTTAATCTTGGCTATCAAGTTTCAAATGTAAGATTTATATCTAAAATTTGGGTTAAAATAATTACTTTTTGAGTGTTTTCTTCATGTTGAAAGTGTATAAATCCTTTACATTGTGTCCTGAAAGTTGATTATTATTATTATTATTTTGCAACACCATCTTGCAATGCAGCACTGATTCCAATAAGCCTAGGAATTTAATCTTTTTACAAACTGATTGTAGCAAAAAAATTGATTGCTCATATCAGTATTTATCATCACTGCAAACCATCAAATAACAATTGGAGGAGGGGTGTAAAAAACAGCCTCATTTATACAAAAATATCTAACAGGAGCATCCAAGCAGAGAAAAATAAACTAAATAAAAGCAAGAGCCCTGCAGAATATTCTGAAACAACGACATTTCAATTTTCAATAGACTCCTAAGAAATATTTTCATATCATACAAAAAATACATACAGATGTTTGTGATGCAGATGCTGATGCTGATTGTGATGTTGATACTGCTGAAGAATTTTTCACGCCAAGACTAGGTGCCACCTGAAAATATACAAACATTAGGATTCCTGAAAGAATAATTCTAATTATTCTAATATTTTAACATGAGGAAAATTTTAGCATAGAAAATGAATTTCAAAGATGGGAAGCCTAGAACCAATATGCACAACATAAATAACAATAATAAAATGGAATAGAATAATGGCAATTACTGCCCCAGGAACCTAATACTGTTAGGGTTTGGGGAAGGTATGATGTGTGGACTTACTTCCATGTGTAGAACCCACAACATTCATCAAGGCATCAGAAAATGGACAATCTAATACATATAATTCAGAGGGTAAATGCTAACACGCCAAAATTCATTGATATATACCAATCCCATAAAACAAATCTACAACATACACATCCAATTGTATTTGAATGGTATGTTTGCAACCAAGGCAAGAATGATTAAGCAGATACCTTAGAAAGACCAGTGGGAATTGTAACAAGATCTTCTAGGGTCTCCACCTTGTCTAAAGGTAATGAACTGTACAGTTCATCAACATCATTAAACTCATCAAAATCCTCCTGCAGAAGAAAATGAATATTAGAAAGAAAAACACGGAAACCTAGAAATACATAAATTTTGTGCAAAATCAAGCATTAGGAAACGTTTGGGTGGTGAGTTAGAGAATTTTTTATTTTAATAAAAATTATAAAATGTTTATACAGAATTTATATAATAAAAGTATATGGAATTGACGGAAGGTTATGTGACAATCTCTCATTTTGTTAATCTAATCTCTTTTTTTATTTTTTAAACAAGAGGGAATGCTTACGTAAATAATAAAAAAACCACCCCTCTTCCTCCAAACACACCCTTACACTTGTTTGAAACCGAAGATTTTGAAAGGTAAAACCTGGGTGAGAGAGAAATACACTTCCTTAGAAATTGTCCTTGTTCAGAACTGCAGTGATGGAAAGAGAGGCATGCCTCTAATTTCGTCTCTCCATTTTGAGACAAAAATGCAAGAGTTTCTAATAACCAAAAATATGATTACTTGTTTTATTTAATTGTATTTTAAAAAGGTCATTAAACATAATTCTATTTCCTTTCTTCCTCCATTTTATCCAATCAAAAAAGTGAGAGAACTAAGCTTTTCTTCTCTTCATTTTCTTCCCTTATTTCCTATTCCTAGTCCAAAGAGCATAAAAACCTACTCATTATCTCTTCTCATCTACTTCTTCCTATTGCTTCTTAAAACCACACAAATGGGCTTCCCAAGAAGACAATATTGGGAACAGGAAATTTTAGGAAATACGAGCTTCATAAGGTTTGTTTTTCCAAGTATCAGATATTTGGCATATCCACGTTAAATGTGTCTTAGGAAACAGTAGCACCTTACTTGCTCTCTTGTAAATTGATTTAGCATCACTTGTCTTTGTACCACCCTTGAATATAAACTTATGAAGCACTTACACTTCAATATGCTTCATGTATCCATGTCCAATATGTATCCAACACTGATACAATAGCATAATTCACATATATATCAATGAATGAAGCACTAATCTTTTACTTGTTTCACATGTCGCACCCCAATATTTTTGCACTAAGACATGTTGGTGAAGTATCCACGCTTTGAAAGTATTTATAACCAATAAAACTACGAGAAAGATAGAAGTATACGTATATAGAAACATATAAACAGTGTTTCTTCATAAACCAAAGAAGAAACTGTACTCCATGAATTATTTGTAAAAAACACTGAAATTGATAGGTACTCCTATATGTAAATAATAGAAAGTAATTTATGAAGACAGTGATTTATAATTTATTATTTCGGCAATGTTTAAGAAATGTGACTTCTGTTTGGATTTGGACAATAGTAGATATACATTTATTATTTTTTACAAATTTCTACAGATTTTTAAACATGTATCTTGCATGTACCATATCCTATTATTTTTAGAACCGTGTCATTGTATCAGATATGCATAGTATCCAATATACATATCACATTCGTGCATTATATTTTTACAAATAAATAGACCATCATGTTGGGTTACACTTAAGCATGAAGCATGTTAAAAATTCCTCGAGCTCAGAAGGTATAACTGTGTTGTAAGCATATGTGCATAAACATTATCGTAGTCAGTGATGATTGGAAGGAACAAGTCTTGAAACAAATTCTGGCAAAGGAGTTGAGATAAAAACTCCTAAGAGACTAAAGAATTTCCTGGAATTGAGGTGTCTCACTCTGATAAAGTATTTACATATCTCAACAGAAAATGTGTCACAAATTTGCTCAAGAGACAGGTAAGACAGCTCATAAACCTACAAATAACTCCACACAGTCAAACCTCAATCGTGTAATGCAGATGATAGTGTTTGGTGGCTAAGGAGATATTGTAGCGTCTTGTTATTAATCTACATAACTCACAATGTCAGAGAGTGTACTCATTGAAAGTTTGGTAAGTCAATTGGTCCATTGTTTGACACATTCACTTACAAGCCACACAGAATTATACAGTACCTTAAAAGAACCATACGAAGAGGAATTTATATATACAAGGAAAGGGAGTGCAATTCTTAAAGCTTACATTGATGCTGACTATGCAGGGATAGTGACTAAAAGGAGGTCCAGTACTGAACATTGCACTATTTTTGTAGGAAATTTAGTAATTTGAAGGAGTAAAAAATAGAAGGTTTCTTTCCAAGTACCCTTGATGATTGGTATATCCTAAGGTTCAAAGTATAAAAAGTAGTAGTATCTAAATTTCTCTCTTCTAAAGTGATTTAGCATTAACTATCTATAATACTCTTGAATAGACAATTGTGCTGGGTGGAAAAATACACTCTAGCACAATCCTAAGAAAAGTCTCATCCACATTATACACAGGCCTTGAAGAAAGATCAACATTCACACAAGAGTTAAATTTGTAAAGCTGAACAATATCTACAAGACAAACCTGATTACGCTCAACATAGTCATCCAAGAAATCTTTAACATCATTAACCTGCTCAGGACTTAATTCATCATTATCTAGTAGCCTCAAAATGAATTCACATTTTTTTATATGAGCCTTGTGCCGAGTAATTGATGTCTCTAGGTGTGTCTGAAAACAAAAGAAACATGTCAACGGCCATGGGAAAGGCAAACCATCATTTCCACACAAAAATATATCAAATAATTCATACCAATCTGGGTGGCCTGCTCTTTCCCTTCTTAACAGAAAGCCCTTCAAGCTCTGCTTCAAAGTTATCAATCTGTGATTCTAACTCCCCAACCTACTCAATATATAAAATAATAAGAAAATTTGAAAATGATGAGACAGACAAATATGTAAGTCAAATTAATATGAACTCATTTTAATAATATTATATACTATCAAAGAGATATTCCAATGAACATCACGCGGAAAGCAGACACTAGACTAATATAAACACAATTCTAAAAGAAGAAAATCAGAAGAACCTATAATAATTTATAGATATTGCCAATAGTGAAAAGGTCTTAACAGTCAACCAGCATTATATGCATTATCATTGCCAATAAACAGACACTAGACAGAAAGAAAATGATGCTAACAATTTGCCTGAGTAAGCACTTTGGACATGAGCTACAAAAAATATGTATTAGCCATATTGAACACATAAAAAACTTAAAAGCTATTAAAAGGAATTGATTTCATACCACATTGTTTAACCAGTCCCTTGTCTCTGATTTAGCTTTCTCTTTCGGATCCTATGAGATAACAAATTACTCAGCCCAAATTGACATAAGCACAATAATAGAACTCCAAGAAAAAAACCCCAAAAGGAGACAAAATTACAACAAATAAAAAGGTCATATTTCCCAGGACAAAGACTCACAGTCTTAGGCTGCTGACCTAAGCCTTCTTTAGAAAATGCTTTGGTCTTTGTTTCCTTCTCACATATCTTAAATCTTTCCATTTCTCGTTCAATTAGCTTGCGTGCATCCACCAAAGCTTGCTCATATGAGGCACTAACCTATGTCAAGATGTCAAAATAGAAAGCATTGTCAAACTCAAAGCCGTGTGGCTAAATTTCAACATTCAATATTTAAAATGTTATACACCTGGTATCCTCGTCAAACATGTCAAACCAAGGAGCACTACCATCTAACCAGGAACATTCAACATTCAATATTTAAAATGTCAACACAATCCACACAGCCCATATTCAAACTAAAACGACGATTCATGATTTCTGAATCATGGCCATAGATTCTAGCCTCCCTGGAAACTCATTTATTAACAAATGCACATTTCGTTGAACTCATTTCAAGAAAACAATCATTTATCCCGAGAGAGCTTTTGAAAAATGAGCTTTATTAATTAGCTATTCCAAAAACGCTACAACCCAAGGCTAACAGCAAAATGTACAGTGACACTTTACCAACCAGAATTCCAAGTACTGAAAATATATGTTTGAATTAGTGAATTCGAAAAACAGCTTAGAATCTAAATCTTAATCTGAGAGCTTCTTCTCGTGATTTTCCCTAAATGTAAATCAAAAGCATACATAAATTAATATTATCGTCTCGTGTGCCTATATATATATCTAACAAATGAGTCAAATATACACCCACAGTTCACCGTGCTGGATAAATCAATTAATTTAAATAAATAAAAAAAAAATACCTTCTTGTCCTTGATCTCACTGGACTGAATCCACGTCTTGATTTGGTCTCTATACCTCTGTAGCTTCTTAATCTCCTTCTTGAGGTCTGCTTCAAATTTCTCCTTCTGGTTAGCATTGTCCGTGTCGTAAACCTATTCCCAAAGGAAACCCGTCATTTTGTTCAGAAACAGTGTAATTGGAAAAAGGAATAGCAAAAAGAGTGAGAGACGCGAATGAAGCACCTTGTTCCAGATGCTATCAAAGACTTCAACACCTTCCTGAACCTTCTTGAGAACACGATCTATCTCTCCCTGGAGCTTTCGACTCGCACCCATTGATCACGCTTCTCACTCCACCCAATGCCAGAGTGGTGGTCCAATTGCTCTTTGATTCGGGTTTTAGGGTTTTTTCTTCACTCGCTTGCTTTCCTGCTTGCCTGCTCAGAGGACGCGGAGATTCTACCACGGCATCACTCTCTTTGTCGTTTCATATATAACCTCAATTTTATGTTTCGAATTAAAGGAGGTTAATATTATTTTTTTTCAAACAAAGTTTAGTATAATTAAATAAATATTAATCACTAATTTTTTTCATTGATGATCTAGTATTTTTACTATAAAATCTATTAATATTTTACATTTTTACTCCTTTAATTTATTTTTTATTTTTATTGTATCCCGTTAACTTTATAAAAGTTTATTTTGATGCTTTAAACTTGTAAATTGGTTTATCTTGGTGTTTTTCGTAATAGAATTATCAAGTATGGTAGTTGATCGAATGGAAAATATTGATAAGGCATAAAATACTCTTTAGAATTCTATGTGATAGCGTGAATGAAACAACATGGTTTATATTCGAACTCAAGATAAAGAAAAAAAGAAAGTTATTATTAAAAACTTATATTTGCTTGGAACTCTGTGAAAGGGATGGGAGGAGATAAGTGTCACTTCCAATTTTGAATTCAGCAAATTAGAGTTTTTTATATTAAGAGTTATGATATGCCAAGTACGAGAAAAGAACATTTCTACAAATACATTTTTGTCGTTTCCTTTACGAGGTCTTCAAGATAAGTATGTTCAGGGTTCTTTATTTTCTATGTTTCTTGTTTAAAAGTGAACTATTTTTTTTTCTCAAATTTAGTTGTATGATTAAAGTTTAAACCTAATTATACCATCAAGTTATCACAAGGCCTTGCCAAAACCAGAATTTAGAGTATTTTGGAAGGTGTGTAAGCAATAGCTTACACTTATGCTTTATTCACTTGGGAGAGATCTCGAAAGTGAATGAATGGATTTGAGAAGATTTGAGGGTAAATTAATTGTTGTTTATTTAGGTGAATTTGGAGGTAAATGAGAGTAGATTTAGAATTAAAGTTTATGAAAATTAGTGTAGGATTTAATTGATGTGACAAATAAAAAAAATTTATTAAATTGGTAGAAATTAAAGATTATCAAAATGCCCCTAGTTATTAATGTAATATAAAATGATAATTGTTAATGTTTTATTTAATTGTAAAAAAATTTATAAAGAGAAAAAAATTAACATTAATTATTAAAATTAAGTTTTAAAATGTAAAAAATTATAATTTAGTAAAATGAAATTATTTTTAAATTTAATATTTTTTGTAATATAATTTACTACCAAGTATTTGATAATTGTTAACATTATACATAATTGTAAAAATTATTATTATTATTATTATTATTATTATTGACATGTGGGACCCACTTTGATGAGAAAAGAGAGAAAAATGAGGAGAGCTTTTGCATAGTTTATGTTTAAGAGAAAGAGAACCTATTTCTTTCATTTTTCAAGGAAATAGAATGTGCAGATGAACGTGTTTCTTTCACTTTTCAAAGGGAAAACACTTCTTTTAGTAGTGCTTCCATTACAGCAAATGTGCAGGCTTTTAGCGGTGCTTCCATTACAATCCGCACCACCTCCATAAACTCCTTCACATTGAGATAAGTGTCCACCACCTTAACAAAGTGTTCTCCCTATTCAAAGTTGCATCAGATGCACCATAAATCCACCACAAACTACCCGCTGAATGAACTCTCGTTGCCATTAACAACATCTCTCACCACTGCACAAGGTCATCATCAAGCTTTCAAAGCCCATGTAACTCAATCCAAACTTGTGGAATGGGTTAACCCGCTACTGGAACCGAATACGGTCTTCTTAAAATTAAATACGTAACTCTGAAACTGAAGAGGATGTAGTCGAATACACTCTCTCTAGAATTGAATACAAGTGCTTTGTTCTTTGTTGGAATCGAATACACTGCCTGCAGAATTGAATACATTTGCTTTGTATTATGTGACATGGCATGGAACTGAATAAACTTTCCTGGGATTGATTACAGTTGCACTCGAGGTCTGTGCATGAGAAGTAAATACTTCAATGTCAAGTAAATATCTTAATATAGCAGGGTAGTTTCATTATTTCATCGTGAATCAGCGCGAATCCGAGCATTTTGCGAAGATACAAAAACTTCACCCATTCCTCAAGTCCACGCTCTCACTCGCTCTTAAATCAATGCAAACGAACGTCCTAATCTTCGCATATCAGCGTGAATAGGAGCATCCACCCAAACGAACACATGCTTAGTGATGTGTAAAAATAACATCCAACACTAATAATTCATAAAAAGAACAAGAAAATGGTGATTGACAATGGAAGGCCTAATTAAAACTAAACAATTCCTTGGAACTTGTTCAACATAACTTCGGGTGTGTTTTGTTTTAAAGAATTAGTTTGAGGGAGAGTGAGTAGATGAATTTGATAGTAAATTGATTGTTGTTTTTTAGGAGATTTGGAGGTGACTAAAGGTGGATTTAGAAGTAAAGTTTGTAAAAATTGGTGTCGGATTTGACCGATGTGACAAATTAAAAAAATGGTTTAATTAGTAAAAATTAAAGATTATCGAAATACTCCTAGTTATAAAAGTAATATAAAATGATAAAAATTAATGTTATATTTAATAATAAAATGTTTATAAAGAGTAAAAAAATAAAAATTAATTTTTAAAATGTCAAAAAATTGTAATTTAATAAATTAAAATAATTATTTTTAATCACGAGAGAGGATATTGTCTATACGGAACAATTACACGACAGTGATGAAATAGAAAATTTTATGGTAACAAAGTATAACCAGAACAAAATCCATGCTATTTCGCAAAGTAAACCATCAAATTTTAATTCTACTTTGTTGACGTTATATTTTTTACATCATTTTTTAATTATTATAATAATTAAAATACTAATAATGTAATAATATTACTACTCTATTTACAGTAACAACAATGTAATAATAATTTGCTGTCAACATAATAATTTCTTAAGTTTATGATCGAGAAGCATGTGGACCAAAAAAACCAGGTCCAAGTGCTAATGAGGAAAAAGCTACACATAGCAACTCACCTCCTAGTCCCTCTACAATATGCAATTTCCATTCCCTAGCGACTCTTGTTCTTTGGTTCATTCATACATAGCATTCATCCTTTCTATGCTTCACCGCATCACTCATTCCTTTTCTCCATGTCTTCTTCTCCTACCACGTTTCACTCTCAACCTCATCCACATTGCTTCCTCTCATTCCCTCCACAACCACACAAACTGACTCGCTTCCGAATAGAGTCTTTACCTTCTCTAACATTCATACAACCCTGTAACTTTTCACCCTTCTCCTCTCGCTTCCAACGCAATTGCTTCGTTTCCACTATTATATAATTAAAATTATTTACTTATTTATTGTAATTCCCCATTCAAGGTTGATTGGTATCCATGGGGCAAAGAAGCCTTTGTTGAAGCGTGTAGGCACGACATGCCTATCTTCTTATATAGTAATTCTCTCCCTTTGTCTATTATGTTTTTCCTTTTGCCAATTTTGTTTGCGTAATTGACTGTGAAGCTTTGACTATGGTGTTCTTAGCGACAATTATGTTCGAAGTTGGCTACAACACTTGGCACTGGTATATATGTGCACGCGCGTTTTTTGTGATTGTTATAATTGCAAAAAAATCTACACTTTCTCGAGCACAATTTGTATGTTGATGCATCAAATCTTACTTAGAGAGTAAAGCACTTGCGTGCTAATATTGACTCCATCACTCCCACTGCAGTATGGACTCTCGGGCTACTTGATGAACCATGGGAGACTCTATGCATCACGATGACCTTGCTAGGGCGTTGCACCATGGCCTTGTATGTCTTCTATGTGTTGGAACTGAATCCATGAGGAGGGAACCGAATACAACATTTCTTGTATAACTTCTATCCATTGGAACCGAATCCAACACCATCATAACTGAATACACCTATTACTTCTATTACGCACATGAGTGGAACCAAATATAACCAATGTTGGAGCCGAATATATGTGTGTTCACCTCCTTGAAGCCCTCTTCTTCATAATTGGAGATGGAATTATAGAATAATCATAGGGCAAATGAGACTTTATACCTTTCATCCCTTCAAATTTCACCACATTCGCGGGTGATGGAAAAGTTCTTCATCCCGCAATTCCTTATAAATCAGTCGTCGCATTTCCTTTAAAATGAACACAAATTTCACCTCAATTTGTCGCTCTAAAAAATGTTTGAATAGTGAATTATGTTTAGGTAAACACAACCTTCATGTCATCCTCCTCCAACACGGAACTTGTAACGATGACATCATCCCATGCTAACGAGGGCGCTCCAAAACAATAGAGAAATCCATTCCATGAATACTAATAGAAGGGTCATACCTGATTGATGCACACAAATGTTGTAAACATGGATTGCTTGTATAAAAATAGAAATGGAAATCATGGAAAAGAAGATAAAAATATAAAATAGGAAAAGTATAGCAAACAAAATTATGCCCCCTATAATATAAATTCTACATAATAACAAATAAAACTAAATTCTAAAATACCCATGAAATAGTTCATTGTTCACTAAATCAAGTTAAACATTTTCAAAATTGGTAATCTTTATGCTCTCACATGGCTACAAGAAATTTTCTGCAAAGCCAAAGTAACTCTCAAAATATTGAATCTTCTCATGCATGCAGCGAATCGTCGAGGGCTAATTTGGTGCGCTCCCATTTTTTTTCTTGTTTTCTCTTATTTTCACTCTATAGAAGCCTTCCTTCCTCTTTTCCCTTGTAACTCAGACCAATATTTTAGAAATAAAACGTTTCCTTCATTTCTTCGTTTGTTTCTTTTCTTTGCGTTTGTTTTACTCTATTATTGTCATGGATCGTGATGTCAACATCTTCTTCAGTGTTGGTAATGGGCTATGTGAATGCCTGTTGAATTCAAGAAAGGCTTCTAAGATGTCAAAACACTTTACTAAAGTGTTTTGCTAGGCATCTTTGATCTTTCCCTCACTTCCGCTTCTTCTTTTTATTTTATTTTATCTTGTTTTTTCTTTGTTTTGATCTTCTTTCATAATGACTGGAGATTCAAAAGATTTTAAAGATTTCACTAATGAAGTTTTTGTTCATAGTTTTCTATATCTATATCCTAGTGAGAATCCTGCAATTTCCTTAATTTTACCCAGTCTTATGTAAGCAATTACCACTCGTGGAGTAGATTTATGATGATTGCTCTAAGTTCCTAAAACAAGCTAGAATTGTTCTCACCAGTTATATCAATATTATAGTCATATAATAATGTGTGAGGTATGTATATGCACTTGTTGTGTTCATATATATATATATATATATATATATATATATATATATATATATATATGAGATAAATGTACAAGTTCTAAGAAATGATGCAAATTATCTTAAATTAATTCATTTTAAAAGATAACTATACAGTCTCAAAAATAAAAATTTTAAGTTAATAGAAAACTTGACGTGATACTCAACCATAAAAAAATTATTTTCTATTTTATCTCAAATATATTATATCTTCATTTCAGATTTTGATTTTTTTCCTTTTAATTGTTATTTTGTAATCAATTCTCAATTTCAATAAGTTTTAAGTTGTTCTTCCTTTTATTTCTCATTAAATTATAATATCTGTAATCTCAGACATAGATTCAATCTAAATTTAATACTATTATGAGATTTACAACCATTAAAAAATTGTATTAAAAATGAGTGAAAGAGAAAACGATCCACATATACTATGCAATTAATTTTAAAACAAAGCAATACATTTAGGTATACTTGAATTGTACACCATAATAAATTAAGACTTAATTTATTTATTAATCACTACTAATAATATTGATAAGTATTTCAAAATTATGTCCAAATTGATTTAATACTATTAAAATTTACAATCTCTGACCGTTTTTATATTTTATAACTAAAAGTTGCCGCTATAATAGGTTTTAAATTTAAAAATTATTTTGACAAAGAGTAATAAATTTATTTTATTAAATGATTTATTTTTTATTGAAATTTTAAAAAAAATCATTAAATCACAATCATTAATATGAATTGTTTCGACCGAATCTGTGAGAACCCTGTTAAAACACACAAGCTTGTCGCAGACCGGGCGGACGATCACGAACGGTAAAGGCTGGCGGACAAGCAATGAAGCTGCTATGGACCGGGCGGACGCTCGCTCTCCAGCTGAAGCGGATCGAGCGGCTCTATCTCCAGGGGCTCTGGGCGCT
Organism: Vigna umbellata; assembly: GCF_029865625.1. NCBI lineage: Eukaryota > Viridiplantae > Streptophyta > Magnoliopsida > Fabales > Fabaceae > Vigna > Vigna umbellata. The sequence continues at coordinate 18,122,740 of NC_142169.1, read as the reverse complement.
GCTGAAAACCGGACGGACGCAGAACAAGTGGCTTTGGCGCTTGGTGGCACTTGGAGCTGACGAGAGCTGGACGGACGCTGCTGAATCCCACGACCTGAAGAAGGCCGGACCAAAACTGGACGGACGACCACCTCTCTGCCGAGGGTTGGACGCGTTGTGCGTGTGGCGGACGGTATGGCGACAGACTGACGCTACTCCGCGCTTCGGATTGGAGGCTGGACGGGTCTCTCCTTCTGTGCTCCCGGTGGTGGTCCTCCTGCTCCAGGACGGGTGGTCGGGTACTTGTCAAAGGCACTCCGACGCTCAAGTCAGTAATATGACAGAGTAGTTTGTGATGCATGTATGTATTGCATAGTAAGGAAAGTTGGTCCAGAACTCATACCTGGAACCTTTATTTATACTGATTGTAATGGGTTTTTACCTTTAGTGGGCCGGATAACGACCCTTTTACATTTAGTGGGCCTGATAACGGTCTAGTTGCGCCTTAGTGGATCATTAGCATTTAACCGTGTAGTTAACCAAGCGCGGGTCGGTTGGAAAGGATGGTCGGCCAGGGATGTCAACCTGGGTGGGCGGCCAGCTGGCTCTGCTGTACTGGACGCTCAGTTTTGATTGCCATCTTGGGCGGACGTTTGGTTCATGAATGGCTGGACGCTCGATCCTGATTGCCATCTTGGGCGGACGTTCGGTCCATTCATGAACCGAACGTTCTTGGAGGGTCACTCGGTTTATGACTGGGGAGTACCGGTCGCTACATGTTAGCCGCTCGCTCGGTCCATGTCAGGAGGACCTGTCGGTACATGAATTAAAAAATTAAAGAATATAATTTAATTATTATTAATAGTGAAATGGAAACGTATTAAAATAAAAAGAAATAGCTGGATTCGACTCATCAGTTGACTATTGATGCACTGATATCATCATCGAGTTAATAAGTAGTTTGATTTTTATAACATTAATTAAAACACAACTAATACTGTCTTGTCACACACACACACACACACATATATATATATATATATATATTAATAAATTATCATTGTAGTTCTTTACCTTTGTTTAGATTCAACTTGATTTCTTATGCCAAATAAAATTTAATTTAGTTGTTTATATTTTAAATGGGTTGAAAATACTCTTGACTAGTTGAGCATTACAAAAGTATAAACATAAAAAGAGACAAACTCGTATACTTCAAAAATTAAAAAAAAAATTAATGAGAAAGGTAGTGGAAGTAATATTATATTGAGAAAAAGGAATTTTTATATTATGAAATGAAATTATTGTATAAAGAAAAGGAAATATAAAAAGGGGTGGAGCAGGACGTAGGCATGTGGATGTTTGTTGTAATTTTCTTTCTTTTTCAGGTTTTACGTCACGGATTCAAATATCAAACAACCATTTTGTTTTCATTTGCCTAAATATTTCCCAACCCACACAAATGAGTTCTGGCACCATGCACAAGTTCACAAATGGCATGCTTCTCTACCTGATGTTCTACTTTTTTTGAAAAAGTTTCTGGAATCTACATTTAGATAAACAATTTGGAATATATATTTGTTTCCAGTGATAAAACTGTGCTAATATAAGCTTCAGAAAATGCTTTCTTTTTGCTGATTTGTATAGGAAGTTTGTTTTTTTCAAATTGTTTTTATAACTTAAAAACTAACTCATGATATTTCTATTTGTTACTTCTGATTTTTTTATAGAAAGGGTCATCCGTTACTATATGTTATAAATAATTCATGTTAACGTATTCTACCCAAACGTAGAAAATGATGATTTTTATGTTATAATTAGTTAAAAATATAAAATGATATTGTATTTATTTAATTTAAATTATACCCTTCTATGCCTAACTCAATTATAGTTACTCCTTGTAAAATTAGTATCCCTTTTCAACTACAAACCAAGGATGAGAACAGAAACAGCCCACCTCATTTCCTTCTGTGGTAAAAGAAACACAACCACAAATTCTCAAATCAAAACGTGATCTCAGTCAGAACACCTCGTATCCCCAACATGCACTTGGCATCACTACTACCTCCTACTTCAGGATCTGGAAAATTATAGAACTAGGGAAATTATTAAATATTACAAGTAGTTTCAGAAAAAAAAAAAACAAACTTTCCATTGATGAATATAATGACATTCCTTTTTACAACAATAGGAAATGATTCCTCCTCACACAGAAAAGGGTAACAACTAATTCCACAACTTCTATCTCGCCTAATCCTAGCAAGGCATGGATCCAAAAAGACATGCCCAATGCATACACTCTCACACTAGACTTTTTCTGCAATGATATCTTCATTCTCACAAATATTGCACCAAAACAAACCTATACACTGTACAAGGGAGATGATGAGTTTGGCTTGCAAACTGACCACATCATCTCCCAGCAGTGGCTAAGGTTTTCTCTCTGGAGACCTCAGAAATGAGAGTCAATGAATGAAGAGATTCTGAACTAAGAACAGGAGTGGAGGCAGTAGCCATGTCTTCATCTGCATGTTCAGGTTGTAAGGGATTTGGTGAGAAGGTGAACGAAAGATCTTTGTTGGCAGCAAGAGCAAGGAGCTCTTTCTCCTCTAACCCTTTGGTTGGGCCCAAGCTGCATCTATCTGAGGAGTGTTTGGCCAATGCATCTTTAAACTTCTTGATCTGCAATTAGATCAAATTCAACGGTGTTACTAAATCATAAATCATTTAACAATGAACAAATAGTTGAATGCCAAAACAGAACAGAAAACATAGCTGTGCCACGCAATTTTAAACACGCATTATATGAATTAACCAAATTAGGCATAATAATATGAAATAAAATTGACATAGCATGTATACTAACCGTGGCATTGGTGCAGCTAAAGCTACATAATCGACCTTCAGCACCTCTATAGAAGCGGAAGAAGGGAAGAACATGGACATTGAGGCTATAACACATGGACTTCTGCTCCTCATAGTTTACCTGAAGGAATTGAACATCAGGATTCATCTCTGCCAGTTGACATATCTGTCATACCATAACCCAAGGAACATCAGAAACAACAACACAAATTAATAGAGTATGAAATAAAACAATGTCATGGGAGTTGATCTTTGAATTGGATCAAGGGGACGAAGAATACCTTAGGGTGAAGGGCTCTACAGCCACCACAACCAGGAGAGAAGAAATCAACCACCACCAACTTGTCCCCTGCGCTTAACAGTGATTCTACAAGATCTTGGGCGGAAGTCACCTCTTTCATGTTGGGCTGAAGCCCCTTTTCCCACCATTTCTGAACTTTACCTATTCTATGGGTCATCTGCAAAATTCCACAAGAAAGGTTCAGAAAACCAATGAGACAAAAATAAAATCTTGCCGAAATAAAAATATATACATAAATAGTTTGAATAGTTCGCAGGAAAATTAACAAGATTTAAAACAGAATGAAAAAGGTTCTTAAGTCCTCAGAAAAAATTGCAAGAGTCATGCAAAATCCCACAAGTTCCAGAAGCCCCCAAGAGAGAAACACAAAATTCTTCCCAAAATAAAATAAAATACAAGCAATTTCGAAACTTTTCAAGAAAATTCACAAAACTTCCTTTTAAAACCCAAAATTTTAAAAATAAACATAACTCTAATGGTCTTCTACAAAATCCCCACAAGAAAATTCTAGAAAACCTGTCTAAAGAACACAAAATCTTCCCACTAGAAACTAAAATACAAGAAGCTAGGAAACAAACATCTCACGCAAATTAACGAAACTCCCGGCAACAAAAAGGATCTAATTACTCGAAAGAAAAAAAGTTAAAATTAAGGGTATAGTTAAACCCACAAGGGGTAGTCAAATAACAAACCTGAGTTGCAGTCGAAGCTCTCAACCGCGAACTGACCCTGTTGGGTATTGCTCTATTTAAGTGAAAGAGAAGCTTTTTACCCTGAAACTCTGAAGAAGAGGACCAAGATCTGAGAATCTGAGACTTTAACTTGAGAGAAGGGAACCTTCCAACGTCAGAAACGAAGCTACAAGAATTGGGAACCATGGATACTCTTCGATGGTGGCGTTGACTACTACCATGCCACGAAGAAACCAGGCTCGCCTTGGTCAAAACTTCAGCCATTAAATTTTCCTTCGCTTCAGAAACCACAACAAACGAACAAACCAGAAAAACCTGCGTTTCTATTTGAGAGAGAAGTAGAAGAAGAAAGAGAAAAACCCTGAAAAAGAAAAGGGTGCCAGAACAGAACTTTATCCACAAGTGATGGCAAATCGACGTGTAAAGTTGCGGGCTTGGAGTGTGAGTAGATAACGTTGAATTGTTGTTTAGTGGACGGCTGCGATGGAGAGACGCGGAGATCAACGGCAGCAGAGTGATCATGGCAGACACGCGGCGAACTGTTGTGGTTGGGTGATTAATCGCCATTGGATAAGGGACTTTCAGGGTATGAGATGGGCCCCCCACGTGCGGTGGATCGTGACGACAGGTGTTTGTGTTGCGTTTTCGTTAGATTTGATGAGTGGTTTTGGATAAAGGGATTTGGCGTTTTTTTCCCTCTTTAACATATATTTATTTTAAAATGATATATATATATATATATATATATATATATATATATATATATATATATATATATTACATTTTTTATTTTAGTTCAAAATTTTCTAGAAAACGAATTCTAATTTCTATTTTTATGTAATAGTGACCAAATTATTAGTTAGAATTTTGTTTGTTAGGAACAAAATTCTGAATTGATTTTTTATTTTTATTTTGAATTTAATTAAAATAAAAGGAGAAAAAAAATAAAAAATAATAAGTTTTTGTAATGAGAAGATACGTATTTATATGTTTGAAATTTTTCTGAAGTTGTTTTTGTAGTTTGGTATAGGTTTCGATTTATTTAAATTTTTAATTTTTCTAACTTTGATTTATTAAATATTAGGATTTGAGAATAAAAATAAGTATAGGAAAATTGTATAAGTATAAATCCATCTAATTAGATAATGATATCACACAAATGATCAACCGGTTGAAAAATGTTTAACTATAGATCCATTTATGTATTGTCTCCAGACTTGGAAATATATTGAATTGTTCGTCCAAATAATAGATATACTTTAATCAACACCTCATGAACAATGGAAAGATATGAAACCTTGGTGTTATGTCAATTCAAAGGGCGGTATAAGATTTAGACCACCAATATTGCAATTTTTTTTGTTTAATTCTATTTTATTTATATATAAATTATGTTATGTGTAATTGGTTGAATTGAATAAACAAATTTTGTATTCAATTATCTATTTTCAATTTCATTATTTCATTTTGAGTCCATTTATGCACTCATATCTCTGCTGCAGCAATGCTGATACATATATCACATTCTCTACTACAAAATAGATATCATTTATGCAATAATGCTCATTGTTTCATCTACATTTTGTACCTTATATGAGTATTGAAAAATGACATTGATATCCATTGCTATATAATGTGAAATCAGTATACATGTTGTGATACATGTCAAAATTGCTCTGATATACTGTATTGATATTGTTACATCGAGCTAATCTTCATTTTGATATTATTCATTTATTGCTTACACACTTTCATAGTGTTTTAACTCTTTTTGATAGAGGAGCATAATATTCTTTAATGATCTGTAAGTGATTTTGATGTTTTTAGCACAAATGTATTCAATTTTACTTGTTTGTTCTATCATATTTTGCTAATGCCAAAAGGGGAAGAGTAAATGAAAAACATTTTTTTGCCATCATCTCAAAAGGAAGAGATTGTTGACAGGGGAAGCTTTGTCTCTTTATATCTTTGTTTTTTATGATGAATGATTAAAAGATTAATAATGGTTTATTGCACAATAAATGACATAATAAATGTTTTATCTTTATCATGGATGTGCTAGATATTTAATTCCATTAATGTTGAATGAATCAAGCTTAAAACAGATTGATAATCTCATTTCTGATATAAATAATCAATTAAGCTAGTCATATAATCGGTTAGATTTTGTCACATCACTTAGAAAGCTAACAGGGACAAACTGCTCTGTTATAATCGATTATATAAATTACATAACCAATTAAAACAGAGAGCAAACCATAATCTATTATATAAGTGAGATAATATATTAAGGATGACAAATGAATGACTAATATTACTGAGTGTGGAAATAATCGATTACATAAGTTTGATAATCGATTAAAACAGAAAGCATAGTATAATCCATTACGTAAATAACATAATATGTTAAGACTGTTAAATGAATCAATAATAGGCTTAAGTGTTTAAATAATCGATTACACACATAGGATAATATGTTAAAACAAAGACGAAAGCATCTATTAAACCACAGAGATCCTACATCCACTTGTTAACCTCAATCGAGAATTAACGCTGCACTAGCAAAAACCAACAAACTATTACAATCAAAAAAAAAAAAATTAACAAGTTGAAGGTTAAAACACCTCTCATGTTACCCTAAGAGATGAAAGTCACTTCTCCTATAACCCACAAGGGATGAACACCTCCTCTGAATGCTTCACGAAGGATGACCACCTCCTTTGAATTTTCACAAAGGATGACCACCTCCTTTGAATTTTCACAAAGGATGAAAGGCTTTACATTCAGTGTCGCAACAGGGATCGCGACGGGACAACGAACCGAAAATCAAAACGGGTTTAAGAAAAAGGTTTTGGAAGTCGCCACCGTAATTTATTATGGAAAAACTATGAAAAACCAAAAAATAAGACATGGTCTGCGAAAACTAGATTTTAAGTTCGGGAATAAGGTGTTAGCACCCTATCGCGCCTGCCCAAAGGCAGTACCTTTAATTAAATGTATAAAGTTGACGTGGTTTTGCAAAATGTTAATTTTCCCTAAACAAAATAATAATATAAAGAAAACTATTAAGAAACAAAAAAATATATTTTTTGTTTTATGAACCCGACAATGATTGACCTTGCTCCTACGTATATGATGGACAATCAGGGATCACGTAGTTCTTTATCTAGAAATAAGTTTGTGAGTTTGTTTAAAAATTATTATAGATTGATTTAGTTTTTTGAAAAGCGAATCTGACAAAAAAATAATACCTTTAGTAAAAACTTCAGAGTACAATAAAAAGAGAAAAAAAAGGTGTAGAGGTGACATACCTTTTTAGCTTTCAGTACTGTTCTATTTCTTCTTTGGTGATTGCCGTTAACAAAACCCTTATGGGTGAGAACCTATTTTTCTCTATACTCTCTTTCTCTTTTTTTATTATTTTTGCCTCTTTCTTCTTCTCTCTTTTTTTCATCTGTTTCTCAAAACATTAATTATCATTATTGTCAGAAAATTTGTCCATTTTTAAAAATCATATTTTCCTCTTTAAAAGCAACTGACGCAACAAATTATATTAATATACTATTTTAATTATTGTTTATAATTATTAGCATAATATTGATTCAAATTATTACCATATTAAACTAACATTTCAAAACTATTGTGTCTGGTATTATAGTTATTATTTTATCCTTTTCACCCACCATTAATTATTATTCTCTTACTTTTTATTTTTATTTATTTACTTATCCGAACGAATTGGGTGTTGACAACTGCCCCTCTTTATTTAGATTTTGCTAGATAACATGAACCTTAGAGTTTTGGTATTAACATAGTAAAACCTAATATAAAAATAAGTCTTCATGAAGATCTTTCTACAATAAGAACACTTGAGACTTGACTTTGAGACATCATCAAAAATTCTGCTCTTTAGATTTATGTTAACAACTCTCATGTTTTGAAGTTTAATTAAATAATATTAAACGAGATAAGAGTCTGAAAATACCAAAGCCCAAAGAGTTGGATAAATAGAAACACAAATGCTAGAAACAAGATTCCCAAATCATCCATCAACATAGAAAAACTTACGGAAAAACATAGGAAAACAAGTATAATAAAAACTTCGAGACGCAATGCTAAACGACCTACAAGTCAAAGCGTCGAAAGAGAGTTATGCTAAACGTGTAAGCTATCTGTACCCAAGGGTATTCATTTAAACTCTTAAGAAGTAAAGGTGTCAAGACAATGTCTCTGACCAAACCCTAAGACTGACAAAAATTAAAAACTAACAAAGAAAGAAACATACTAAAGGCTCAAGCTCTAAAATGCAATATTCTAAAAAGCGTTTACATCAGCCTCGACAATACCATAAGCTAAAATCTTTACTTTGTCCAATGATGAAGTTCCAACTCAACAGTTGGTATCTTAGAAAAAACTTTATTGATAAACACTACCTTAACGATAGAAAATTGAAAAAACACTTTATTGTTCTGAATAAGCATTAAATTTCATTAAATGCTTAACATTCAAAAATAACAAAATTAATAAGAGATAAGACATATCTGTTGCATGCACAATCTACTATATTCTATGCAAATAGCTTACTACACACATCATTACTTTATTTGAAATATATCAAAGTCGACGTTAGAGACAAAAGAGACATTCATGAAATGTTCTCTTCATAAGAAGTGTCTCAAAGAAAGTACAATCTAATTCAAGCAAAGTACTGAAAAAGCATGTCTGCTCTGACAAGTTGACTTTAACCAATGGTTGCTTCACACAAAAGAAAGAGAAGACATAAGATTCAAGACCAAGAGCTCAGTTTAATGAATATCTTTTAAAAGAGCCTTTAAATAGAATATCACTCAAATGAAGAATCAAGAGGATAACACAAGAGGAAAACTTAAAACGAAAATATTCATCCTAGAAAAAGCGTTTTAGAAGAGAAGCACACAAAAACTTAAGCAAAAAAAATATTTGAGCAGAGAAAAAGAATAGTCAAGCAACACTATCTAGATTCACAATCAAATAATCAACATACAACCATATCATTCATAAACTCATCTTCTAACAACAACTGACGAGATACATTTCATCACACAACTCATCATAACTCAATCATGCTCGATCGTGACCCAACAACCAATCGTAACATAAATCATATAAATTCATTTCCCAACAACAATTGGCAAGACACATCACATTAATCGTTCAGTTGTCGACCATAACATCCTCAATCAAGTATACTTAAACACGTGATTTCACATGCGCATATCTCATCTGAGCCAACATTATGCATCCATAAGTTAATAATCCAACATTTTATTACTAACCACCATCTATACATAACCAACACATACATTTCATACCCTATGAAATTCCATCATATATTTTTCAACCATCAAATTCATCAAACAACCAATGGTGGTCGATTATTAATTGTGATAATTGATTATCATGTAATGATAATTGATTATCCTTTCATGGTAATCAATTATTACTCACAAATAATCGATTATCATTTCTAGGAATCCATTATTCCAATAATTTTTAGTAAAAACAGTGTTCAATATCAAACAACCTCAAATCCAATTACTTTCAAAATCACTTTTCAAATAATCACGTGTTAACTTAAGGTTACTATAATTATTCATACAAATATTCTCAAAGATTCCTTTTCATCAAACCATTGAACTAAGTCAAAGATTTCTTACATTTATCACACTCAAAACTCAAATTGAAAACACCCAGCACCTTTTCCAACATTATTCACAATATCATCACTTAGAATCATCAACCTACCCATGTTCATAATCCAACATATTCATGGTTCAACATACTTAATATCCAATATACATAGTCCAAACAACCACTAAGGTCAATCACCTTGCCAACCTCCTTCACCAACTCTTCTCATATTCCTAAATGAATATCTTCAATTAAGCATAATCACAATTATATCATGGATACACCATGTTCATATCATCACAATATAGAAAACAAATAGAACGGTTAGTTCTCTCTACTAACCTCATATAATTACTCCTCTTGCTCAAGGTTAACATCCAATCATATAGATATCACAAATGTAATAGAGGAAGTTAGCCCCTACTTACATCTAACCATACATACAAAATTTGCATTATGTAGATCAATCATCACATATACAAAATCATCAATCCATTTATATAATGATTTCAACTCATCATTTCCATACCATCAATACTAAAATTTTCACATACTAAGTATCATCAATCTAAGTATTACGTCTTATCACAAACACAAAAATAATTAGAAATAGTAGCCCCCTTTACTCATTTCATTCATACTCATCAAGTATTCCTAATCAATCATCCATTCACTAATTCTTTAACTACTCATTTTTTTTGAAGTAGACTTATATGTTCTCACATTCATCACCATAATGGTATGGTTGAATGAAAACATAGACATATTGCCGATTTAGGTGTTACATTTTTTCGTCATGCTTAGCCGCACCCGACTTGTTTATAAGTGCATATTAAATTACCTATTACCCTTTATTCAGGTACCTGTTTGAAGTATTCACTTACTATCTGTGGATACCTGCGAACACAAGTATTTTTATCATCCCTACTCGTGAATGTACCTCTCTTGTTAATCCAAACACACAAAAATTCATTTCTTACTTTACTAGATCTTGCAAATCCTTTAACACTTTGGTTAATCTTAACCTTTAGTTTAGGAACTCAGCACATCTAAGTGCAATGTTAACAAGTCCATAATCTTAAGGTACTAGTAACACATCTGGATTCTAGATTTGAGTGCTAGTTTCCATGTGACTAGAGAACTACAAAATTCAAGCAACTAAGTCTTTTTGGTGGTTCAAATCAAATTTTCATCAAAAATGGTATAAGTTTAAATATTTATTGTGTTAGTTCCTCTTCATTTGTATCATATATTGTTTCACATAGACTTAAAAATTAGTAGTATGTTCCTTATATTAGTAAAAATGTACTTATTATTAGTCAATTTGTCAAACATATCCTTTCGTTGAATTTCATTCTCAGGTGTATTGTTAGTGCTTATGGACTTTAATCTTTTAACAATATCAAGCTTAAAGATCCCTTCTTCATGTCCATATCTTGACCATCCTTTGGTAGTTCAACCACTATTCACTTATTGTTCAATGTTGTTAGAGTTGTTAAACATATAAATTTTAATAAAAGATTTTATTTTGTTTCTTTTGTAGATTCTCTAACATCCCCATCTAGAATTGTAAGCTTGTGGCATACTATATTACGCAATTCAAACATGAAGCTTGTATTCGGTTACTTCAAAATCCATCTAATAAAACTAATTCTCGATTATGTTCTTTAATTTTGATCTTGTTGTGTAGGCTAGTCATGTAGGCCATCTTTTCATGACTTTGATTTTGTCTATTCTCTTTTAAAACTTATGTTCATTAATCTATGAAGATCTTCTCATATTATCATATGATAGTTATAAATATTATTATCTTTTATTGCTGCTTTTTTTCAAGTTTACTTGGACTTTTTCTATCAAATATAAAACTAAGCTATTGCTTGTTTTTCAAACCTTTAAATTTGTGGTTGAGTTGCATCTTAATAAAAAATATTCCGTTTTATTGGAATGGAGAATAATAATCATTCACTAATTCTTTAACTACTTATGTTATTTGTAGTAGACTTATATGTCTTCACTCATCATCAAAATGGTGTGGTTGAATGAAAACATAGACATATTGTTGATTTAAGTGTTACATTGTTGCATCATGCTTTCCTTTCTTTATAATTTTGGGATTTTGTTGTTTCAACTACAATCTATCTCATTAATAGGGTGCTTACAACTTCACTTCAATTTATTATTCCTTATGCTACTTTTTTCCATAAGGATCCTGACTTTTCTTTCATTAAAACTTTTTGTGGTATTTGTTTCCCTTTATTGACAACTTATCATTTAAATTAATTATTGCTATGAGAAATGTCTGTTAGAGTACTCTTTCTCACACAAAGGTTATAACTACTTGCAAAATATACATATCAAAATATATTTGTTTAATAAAAATCGATTTCCTTATGCGGACCTCTTTCCTCATGCTCCTATCAATGTCTTGAATCTTAATTCTTGTATTTTTCACATTCTTGTGGGCTGATGCGTTGACCAAGTCCCATATCTCGCATTGTATTTCTCATAGGCAAACTCAATGTGAAAAACTTTTCTTCTGAAGATTCTGCCTATTGAGTATGAAAGAAGGACAACCTCCATCTGTTGTAGAATAACTATAAATATTATGCTTGCAACTATTTTTTAGTAAACAAAAATCAAACCATTCAGTTCGATAATTTCAATTCTCTGTTTCTTAGACATTACAAAAAGACAATGCGATACATGTATGTATCTCTCCGTATAGGAATGTTGGCATTTGGCATTTGGCAATGGCAAGCTGCAAAACGAAAAGTTTTATAGACCTGATACATACCCACGTTGTCAGAGCCATGCTGTATCATTGTCAACCATAATTGTCCAACTGGATCCGAGTTCCCTATACTGTTGCTCCCAGGCTAAAAATCAACCGAGAAATAATATATGTAATAAACCCTTCATATAGCCAACGTTGGTCTGCATTCACAACCCCTATTGCCAACAATGTGAAGTGATTCACATAGCATCCATAAGCCCAAGGAGAATATACGTGCTAGCATTCATATCACTGTCATTGCTGAATGTTGTAGTCTCAGTGGTTAGTGCAGGGTCCTCTCCCCATGAGTGAATTAAGAATGCATCATTAGTCATCTGTTATACATCAATACATGCACTCAATCAAGTCTTAGCAGCAGCGGGATTCCGACCAAACTGTATAATCATTGGCTTTCCTTTTAATACATATCCATTCACCCGATTCTGCGGAACAGTAATATGAAATATGAACCATTACTAACACAAACAAGAAGATAACTTGATTGAAAACTTCGTATGGGACAGTTACTGAAATTTAACAATATTATTAGCATGTCAAACTCTAAATATTACAGTAAAATCAACAAAAAAAGCTGCAAGAATTTTGTAACAAAAAGACAAAACTGCAATACAAAAGGAAATAAAATATTAAAACAAAATCGTCTTGATAAAAATAATTAAAAACAACACAACCAATCTCCTGTGAAAAACATACCAGAGCAAGATGAGCCAATTCAACAGAGGGGAATGTCAGAAATGCTTGACCCCTCATTCGTCCTTCCTGAAATTGAAAGTTAGGTATCAATTTCAGTCTCAGATATGCTACTACAAGACTTTCATGGATATATAATACAGGTTAGTTGAGTCAGCCTTCAATCATGTAACCCTGAACCGGCATGTTAATCAACTGGACCTTATAAAGATACTGTTTATTTTGGATCTATTTTTGCATAGACTCAACAGAAAAAAGTTGGTTACGGAATGTTAATGTCCTACCTGCATTAGTTTGACTTGAAGACCAGACTTAGCAGCCTCAACACTTTCAAATAAGGACCCTGTAGCAATAAAGGGAAAATAAAAAGTAATCGGTGGAGGTAACATCCATTCAATATTACAAAAATTTCAAAATATTTCATTTTGTTATTTTTATTATATCATGTTTCGTTTTTGGAATGTAAAACATTGAAATTGCATGTGATAAGTATAAAACAAGACCTGTATCCACTAGAAGTCTTGATAGCTTACCAAATATATAATAGAAATCATCAACAATCACATCTTTTGCCAAATTCTTAACATACAACACAGGAGCAGGATTTCCAGCTGTATAGTTCTGCACAGTACAACATATCAGTTAAAAAAGTCCCATAAAGATGTACGTGTGCACCATGGAAGGTCTAATAGATTATTTCTTGATCAACCTTTCAGAAGTCATAATACTGTAGTAGAAATAAGGAGAGAACCAGATAAACATGCCTCAAGGGTCAGGAGGAAATCAAGAAGAATATTCACATTCAGGGCGTGCAGATGGACAAGTAGCAGATAGAGAATGTACCAGAGAAGAATTCAACAAGGAGAGCAGTATAGAAAGTAGTGGTTGTTGAGAAAGGAGAACAAAAAAGTGAGGTTAGTTTTGGAGTGGAGGGAAGCAGGGTCCTCAAAGTTCCTACACTGTTGTTGTTTCTTTTTTTTTTTTTTTCACGAGTTACATAATCTCGGGAATGATATCATTTCTAGATGCCTAAAAATTGCATACTATTAAATCATACATAAAAATACTTGCTTTTATACGGGAAGAGGAACTGTTGGACAAAGGCATTTGGAGACTAGTAGGATCAACGTTTCCTTGATTTAATCACTTCATCGTCCAAAACTCAGTATCAGTACCCAATGAGGATGAAAATATTATGATTAACCATGGGCTGTGGTGAGACTTCAGATTATGTACGAAAACAATATTTGCTCCTCACTTAAGATGAAACCAATACAAGTTTATTGCACACAAACTTGCTAAAGGAGCATCTAAAAGATCAAGACTGGGAAACACAAGCTACTCCTAAATTTATTCGTGAAAACTGCAAGGTGACAAAATTGGTCCTTAACAGAGATAGGATAATTTTCAAAGGTAAACAATAATAAATCTTCGTTCACCTGCTCAACCAAGCAAGTGCAAAGTGATTTTAAATTCATCAACGTAACCTTCGGCTTCAGGTAATCAACTAATTAAATATAATCTGATAACATATTTTAGAACATGATTAGTTTAGAGAAAATTGTCTGTTTGTAGTTCCTGTTTTCACATACAATTACAAAATTGTCACCTTTTTTCTAATTGTTTGTTTCTGATTTTCTAATATTTGTGCAGGAAGTGGTGGAAACAGTGAAACAAAATGAAAGAAAGATGGTTTTTTTATTTAGAGAAAAAAAATAGCCCTAACACTTCAAAATAATTTTACACTGTCATCCTAATCACAAGATGCCCATCCTAATCACAAGCTTCCATGTACGGTAAGTTTGTTGACTTTAATAATAATTATTACCTTAAAAGTAATACCAACGGTGGTTTGTAATTAGATGACGTTGTTTTATGCTGTCACTGTATGGTCATTAAATTCTTTTACAATTGATGACGAAATTATTCCAATCCAAACAAGAAGTACATTTAATGAGATATAACTACATCTAGCCTTCTATTAAGACCAATTCATGCTCTGAAAATTTTAGAAGATGATATCACTTGTTAAAACTAAAAAAAAAAAGTTCAACTTCTGTTCAACAAAAGAAATTCCTCAAGACAAGTATATTTGTTTTGTTTCAAGATCTTTGAAGCAGATTGTTCCTATTTATATCCTCCAACTAGTCTTCAATCACATAATACAGTAACAAAAAAATTGTTCTTAAATCAACCAACAGAGCAAAAATTGGGAAATAACTTTGACTACACGGTGAATGTATGATTTCCAAAGTGGTGAAAAGCTTGCTTCTCAATGTTGCACATGTAGTACAAGAATGAAACTGTAAACGCAGATATTTTTATTAGTACCTTAAACATTGGAAGGGATAAGATTTCCTCAGGAGGCAACTTTCCTTTCTCTAATTCATCTGGAGTCAAAAATTTGCTAGGATCTGGAACATCTTTTTCTGGCTCTTGCAACTCTTGTGTTGTCTCATCATCTCTATGTTTATTTAGTGTTGCTTTGGGGACAATGTTTATCTGTAAATCATAATGAAAAACTAAAATAAAATGACAAAATCATTGTTAATAATTCTCCAAAAATCAATCTCAAAGAAATAAATACCTTTAACACATGGTTCTTTTTTATCACAGGGATTTCTTTTGGGACCAAGGTGGCTGGTTTTACTCCAACAGACTCATGAGCCACACCTTTATCAATAGCAGGGCCAACAATGGCCTCACGCCTGGCACGCTTTTGTCCAGACTTTTTTGTGCTTGCGTCACACTCCTATAAGCTTGTTATTAGTTTAAAAATAAATTGACTAAAGAGATAGGAAAAAGATATCACATAAGGGCTTCATATTTTATTGTTTGATTGTCAATTAAAATCATTTATATTTGAAAAAGAACATTTTCAAACTTAACGCCAACAGGAAACTACAGCATAAGCACATTGCAAAGTGGTAAAAAAGGAAATTTCTATCAAAATTTTACCTTAAAAAAATACATTAGACTAGAGGCGGAATGAAATAAAAAAAGGAACATAAATGTTTTATACCAATTCTGATATATTTAGGCAACCTGTATATGCAATTATAAAGGATATTCGCAATACTGAAAGCAGTTAAGGTGTTACCTCATCGGATGATTCCATCTCTGATTCACCACTGGACAGATATGCAGACTGAGGATTAATAGTTACAGTAGGAGGAGGTGGTGCTGGTACCTCTGGAGGTAATGGAGGTGTGGGCAGTGCCATACGAAATGGAGCAGGGATGTTCATTTTGTTCATCAAGTGTAGAACCTGCATTAGAGTGGTACAATCAATATGATTACTATTTGTCATCAGTTCCGTACAACAAGCTGTCAGAAAAAGAAACCAATCAATCTTAGCGGTCTCAACTAATGCTGGAACAACCTGTGTGTAAAAGCGCGGAACAGCAATTAGAGCATTCACAATATTTGTTAATATATTTCCATCAGGTGGAGGGTAAGCATACCTGGGAAACAAGTTGAGTTAGACTATATACAAACTTATCATACAAAATACCATACCACCCCCATCCTTGATTAATATTATGATACATAACAGTGTTAGCAAACATATTTAACAATCCATAATGCATTTTTTTATTTATTTATTTAGCAGCATAGCATTAAAAATTAACTTTATTTAGTGAGAGTTGCTCATAAAATAACATTTGGTAAAGCTACTCATGGTTATTTTTTTAAGTTTTCACTCCAAATGGTCAATTCCAAAAGTTATGAAAATGGAAAGGCAAGATAATCACAGAATCTAAATATTTGATACCATAAACGAAAGAAAAGAAGAATTATACACATAGTAAAGTATTGCAGTTTACAATGACATTTTGCTTTTCCTTGTAAGTTACTATTGAATCAAATGCAATAAAAAAAATACTCAAACACAACAATGTTAAGGTAGAGCAGACAAATTCAGAGGAAAGGGGAGAACATATAAACTGCTTATTCTTAAAAATGTTCTATATTCAAGAAAGCTTGTAAGAAGAACGTTTTCAAGTAAAAAGGGTTACAATGAGATTACCCTAATAAATCTGAGTTGGACAAAATTCTCAAAATAATTCTTTCAAAATGATTCTCACAATAACCATAGTTTTCTATCATTTTTTTCTCGTGAATCAATTCATTTCATTTTGTTAAATTATTAATCATATTTGTGAGCAATTTGGCACCTGGCATCCCTTTTTGCAATAGCAACAAATACTAACAAGAACTTTAAATAAGAAGCATACTCAAGATGAGGAGGAAAAGGATAATTGACACCAAGTCTATCAGCAATTGGCTCAGGAAGAGGGAGGCCTCTTGATTTTGTATCTCCATCAACAGGTTTGCCTACATTTGCATTCTTCAGCATTGATGTTTTAGAGTCCTTACCCAACTGATCATCGCCACTATTTTCACCATTACCAGTTAGCTTACTCGCTCTCTCTGCTGACAAGACTTTGCCAAGAAATCTCAACCTGATCAACCCAGAGTAAACAAAGATGCAATCATTTAAAACAAATATTAAGTTTTCTTTAAAATGTTTCAAAATCAGGAACCAATTCATAAAGATATCAAAAAACATTTCTACAATGTAAAACCAAACAAGAAAATTATATGCCAAGGCTGTCTCTTCAAATATGAAAAAAAAAATGCAAACGATTCAATTAATACTACCCATGTAGTTGACGTTGTGCTTGAGATGCCACCATCTCATTTTTGAAATCCGCAAAAGCACAATTTTTCATCCTGCATTATATCAAATTAAGATTAAAGCGTCATTTGGCAATGTTGATAAGCAAAAAATTGGATAAAAAATAATAAAATGGTCAAATATCATTCAAATCTTCCATGTCATTAAATAAAGAACATTTATGGATGACTTGGAAGCACAACCAAGGACAAAAACGAGATTCAAGTAGCATAGTAAGTTTACTGTAGGAGCCCAGTATAAGATAAGATGACAACTATCTTATTGATCGAAAATGTAAGAATTATAATCCCAAGAGCAAATCCTCTTCAGAGAAGAAATGGTCCTTCTCTTCCAAGACAGAGTATACACTCTTGACTCCCAAATTGAAAGTACATACTTAGGGGGACGTTTTTGCTCTCCTCCCTATGTATATGTATAGAAACGCTTAGAACTTTTCTTAGAAAGGGTATATAACAAATTTGAAGAGCAATATGTATAACATTGATATTAGGATGTCCTAATCTAAGATGCCAAATATAAACACTGCAAGTAGTACAAATATTGGACTCTAGCATTATTACTTATTAGAACAAACAGAAACATGTCTAGGCGTAAAAGGGAAACTTGAAAACTGAAACAGACCATCAGAACCAAGACGTCCATGAAGAAGGTCACTAGATTCCTGAGATTTTGCAAACCAATGGTGAGAAAAGAATTCAAAATAAATATTATTATCTTGTGCAAACTTACTTACACTAAACAGATTCTTGGTAATTGAAGAAACATGCAAAAGATTGTTAAGAGTTAAATGTAATTTTATACTTTCCCTCTAGTTAAGTATAAGTAAAAGGAAACATATGAACAAGGGAATCCTTTAAACATTGTAAGAAAATTGCAAAGTTGACATGGCAGCACAATACTCATAACAAGAGTTAACCAGGGTCATATTCAAACACTCAAGACTTTCAAATTGCAACAAAAGAAAAACAGTGGGAAAATCGAAACCTTTGGCAGTTAGATACCTGGAACTAGAGCAAGGGCGCGCCGAGAAAGCACCGAAATTTGCGAAGATTAGAGAAAGGGTGTCATGAGGAATGGCTTCTGGAAGGTGCTTAATCAAAAGGGTCACCGGTTCTGCCGATTCCGCGTCCAAAGGCTTTGATTCTGTGCCCTCCAACACAAACTGATGCACACGGCCATGAGGGGAAGAATCGTAAGCCATGAAATGCAGTGTGCTACTTCCTCTTCTGTATCAGAACTCAATTCAAATTTTAGATAATTTCATCATTTAATTCAAAAAGGAGAGGGCTCGGAGAAATGGTGCTTTGACACGCCGTTTCTATTTTACATTCAATTAACTGGCATCTGTTGGCGTAGGCTTTGGCAGGGCAAGGGTGATAATAAGGGTAATAACGGAAGAATAAAATTAAAAGGGTAATAAGGAAAAGGAGATTGAACTGAAAACAGCAAACGGAAAGGGAGATTTTCGATTTGGCTTTTTGATAGAATGTGAATTTTATTTTTTCGAAAGGATGATTTAGGGTTCTTGGAAGAAGGTGCGATTTAAGGGTTCCTGGGTTTTCGAAAGAAATTTGTGTCGTGCATTGGCTAGGACTGTTTTTTGGCAATGGTTATTGAGTCTAAGATTTAAAAAATGTACAAGTTTTATATTTGTATAAAAGGGTTACTTAAAGTAATATTGATAAGAGATAACCATTTATAGGAGATTTTATTATGTAAATATTTAAGTAATTATATAATTGAGAAAACCACTTACTAGATATTGTGTGATGTTAGTATTCTAATTGTTGGTGATTTTAATAATAGTTAAGGACAGATTTTTTTTGACAAAGGTTGTACATTATTTGAGATTATTAAAAAAAAAAAAGTTAAGTGCTACAATTTTTATATTCATACACTGACTGAAATAACCACATAATTGACGAGAGATTTATTGGACACTTTGTTATGATAACATTCTAATCGTTAGTGATTTTAGTAATAGTGTTTTAAAACGACAGAGTCTTAATTTTGAAAATAAAGCACAGATATATCAAATTTGGATGCTCTTCTGCACATGGGAACGTTGTAACGTCCATTTGGATGCTCTTCTGCAGGCTGCAACACTGACAATTCATTGAGAGGACGTACATCTTCCCCACACCTGTTAACAATAAAAATAGATTAAACTATAAAAGAAAGAAAGATGAGAATTTTAACGTTAGTTAGAAATGTTTAAGTTCATAGATAGGATACTACCTGCCATATATTGCAATATCCATGCCTGCAGCAACAGCTGTATCAGAAAATCGCTGTTGAAAATGTATATATCAAGTTGAGTTCACGAAAAGTTATAGAGATCAAAGATCCAAACAAAATGTCATTATAGTAATAGTACCGTACAAACCCAATATCAGCATACATCTACTCGGAAACATAGTATCAGGTTGGTTAGGACATAACAACAGGAGCAACTGTGATAAAATTCGAGTATTGGTTAAAAGCATGCTTTGATTAAGGTGATTAATCATCTGGATCAAGTCCATCCAGGTAAAAGTAATAACTACATTTATAAATAACATAAAAAATGGGGTAAGTTAATTATGTTTCATTTACAACATTTATTATTATTTCACGAATTTGACTGATTTGAACGTCAAAGTGCCTTATACATACATAACTCATCTCGGTCTTTGAAGAGATGTGGATCTAGTACATCCCGACTTGAAGGTGCAAAGTTGGAGCTTGGAATAGGCTTGAAGAATTGTTTGTGAAGATCTTTTTAAGGTATATTCGGCCTTGTAAGAACATTTTGGCGTCTACTGGGAGACTGACATATCTTCTGTGAAGAAAGACTATATGGTGACTACAAGAAATAAGATGACTTAAGCTAAGGAGATCAACCAAGTTTCACTAGAGATGACCATGTTGTTGGAAATGAAGGTGGAGGTTGCTAATTATAGAAATAGAACAACTGAAGATATGGACATATTGAGGCAGGAGAATGCCAAGTTGAAAAGGAGAGTTAAAGGATGTGAGAAGGGAAAGGAAAAGGAGAACTCAGAGAACAATGCTAATGTGTAGAAAACAACATCTCATCCTTGGACTGTACTAGAGGCTGAAGAAGAAAGCGGAAACAACAACACTCATAAGACTGGAGATACGACAAATACCTCATTCATAGTAAAATGAAGTTGTAGGCATCATAGTAAAGAATTGTAAATCGCAAGTTGAATTATAATCATGGTCATGATTCTTCTCAGTTTTACACAAGCTGAATTAACTAGCAAAACTGATGGAGTTTTTTGCAATGTTAAATGTGCATTCAAATATTCCTAAACAACGATTCCCTCCATTATATTCAGAATGTATTCAGAATTATAAATCACACTGCAGTAAAATATCCTCTGATCCTATTTATGCATGTTTTGCTAGTTGTGCCTCAATGAAGTCCATTACAAAACTGGTATGCACTTTCTCAAAATATTTACTAATTTCCATGGTTTTATATTTTTATTTAGGTTTTATTTTATTAATTATTTTTCATGACTTTGATAATTTACATTCTTTACTTATAATTTTAACCATTGACTTTAATTTCTTATCAGGTGCTCGCGACCTTGCAAATAACATGATCAATACATGCATGCAAGAGTGTACAAAAAACTTATAATTTGAAAGAAGATCTTTTGAGTGAAAATTTGATAGAAGAAATTGTATTCCTACATAATTTGGAGAAATAGATGTTGATCCATAAATTATATTGATATATTTTCATACTTTTGGTCTAACTACTTTCCTTCATCTTTTATCATTTTTATCGTTAGTATTAATAAAATTAATACAATAAAATAATTTTTTTAACAACATTATCATCAAATTCCATTAAGGAAGAACATTACAAAATATTCTTAAAAAATTGTGATATTTAAGTTTTATGAGCAAGGTATTAAAATTCTTTCATATTTTTCAAAACAAGATGTTTCCATATTTGTGATTATCTGTGTAATATCTTTATACCTTTTCCATGATTTCAATAACACTTTCTTATGTCATTTAGAGGATGATAATGTAATACTATAAATGACATGATTGTGCAATATGGATTTATTATCCAATCAAATACCATTTATTAGTTACCATATAAAATTCATATTATAATGTTGTCCATTTAACTAAGGAGATCAAGATGATCCTTTTTTATAAAGAATAAAGACTAACTAGGAGGAAAATAAAATTGAGATACACATTTAATAATTCTTATTAAATATAATTTATTGACTACTTATTTTTAAGAGTAAAACCGTATAATAATTTTTCTCTATAAATTCTTGTTTAGCTGTCATGAAACAATACAAAAGATCTTACCTTCTATTCAACTTTTGGATCCTTTAAGAAAACTTAGAGAAGAGATATGGGGAAAGTTGAGATAAAAGCTACTAGAGTTATAATCATGGTCATGATTCTTCTCGGTTTTACACAAGCTGAATTAACTAGCAAAACTGATGGAGTTTTATGCAATGTTAAATGTGCATTCAAATGTATTCCTGAACAACGATTCCCTCCAATATATTCAAAATGTATACAAAATTGTAAATCACACTGCAGTAAAATATCCTCTGATCCTATTTATGCATGTTTTGCTAGTTGTGCCTCAATGAAGTCCATTGCCTACAAAACTGGTATGCACTTTTTCAAAATATTTACTAATTTCCATGGTTTTATATTTTCATTTATGTTTTATTTTATTAATTATTTTTCATGACTTTGATAATTTACATTCCTTACTTATAATTTTAACCATTGACTTTAATTTCTTATCAGGTGCTCGCGGCCTTGTAAATAACATGATCAATACATGCATGCAAGAGTGTACAAAAAACTTATAATTTGGAAGAAGATCTTTTGAGTGAAAATTTGATAGAAGAATATGTATTCCTACATAATTTGGAGAAATAGATGTTGATCCATAAATTATATTGATATATTTTCATACTTTTTGCCTAACTACTTTCCTTCATCTTTTATCCTTTTTATCGTTGCAACTGGAGTATTAATAAAATTAATACAATAAAATAATTTTTTTAACAACATTATCATCAAATTCCATTAAGGAAGAACATTACAAAATATTCTTAAAAAATTGTGATATTTAAGTTTTGTGAGCAAGGTATTAAGATTCTTTCATATTTTTCAAACAAGATGTTTCCATATTTGTGATTATCTGTGTAACATCTTTATACCTTTTCCACGATTTCAATAACATTTTCTTATGTCATTTAGAGGATGATAATGTAACACTATAAATGACATGATTATGCAATATGGATTGATTATCCAATCAAATACCATTTATTAGTTACCATATAAAATTCATATTATAATGTTGTCCATTTAACAAAGGAGATCAAGATGATCCTTTTTTATGAGGAATAAAGACTAACTAGGAGGAAAATAAAATTGAGATACACATTTAATAATTCTTATTAAATATAATTTATTGACTATTTATTTTTAAGAGTAAAAGGGTAAAATATTTTTTCTCTATAAATTCTTGTTTAGCTTTCATGAAACAATACAAAAGATCTTACCTTCTATTCAACTTTTGGATCCTTTTTGAAGACTTATAGAAGAGATACGAGAAAAGTTGAGATAAAAGCTACTGGAGTTATAATCATGGTCATGATTCTTCTCAATTTTACACAAGCTGAATTAACTAGCAAAACTGATGGAGTTTTATGCAATGTTAAATGTGCATTCAAATGTATTCTTGAACAACGATTCCCTCCATTATATTCAAAATGTATTCAGAATTGTAAATCACACTGCAGTAAAATTTCCTCTGATCCTATTTATGCATGTTTTGCTAGTTGTGCCTCAATGAAGTCCATTGCCTACAAAACTGGTATGCACTTTCTCAAAATATTTACAAATTTCCTTGGTTTTGTATTTTTATTTAGGTTTTATTTTATTAATTATTTTTCATGACCTTGATAATTTACATTCCTTACATATAATTTTAACAATTGACTTTAATTTCTTATCAGGTGCTTGCGACCTTGTAAATAACATGATCAATACATGCATGCAAGAGTGTACAAAAAACTTATAATTTGGAAGAAGATCTTGAGTGAAAATTTGATAGAAGAAGTTGTATTCCTACATAATTTGGAGAGATAGATGTTGATCGATAAATTATATTGATCTATTTTCATACTTTTGGCCTAACTACTTTCGTTCATCTTTTATCCTTTTTATTGTTGCAATTGGAGTATTAATAAAATTAATATAATAAAATATTTTTTTAACAACATTATCATCAAATTTCATTAAGGAAGAACATTACAAAATATTCTTAAAAATTGTGATATTTAAGTTTTGTGAGCAAGATATTAAAATTCTGTCATATTTTACAAAACAAGATGTTTTCATATTTGTGAATCAAAGTGTACCGTATTAAATTTTTTTCATAATTTAAATAACATTTTCTTACATCATTTAAAGGATGATAAGGTAAAACTATAAATGACATGGTTGTGCATTATGGATTGAGATACACCTTTAATAATTCTTATTAAATATATTTTATTTAGTAATTAATTTGAAGAGTAAAAAGATAAAATAATTTTTCTCTATAAATTGTGTTTAGCTTTTTTGAAACAATACAAAAGATCTTACCTTCTATTCAACTTTTGGATCCTTAAAGAAAGCTTAGAGAAGAGATATGGAAAAACTTTAGATAAAAATTACTGGAGTTATAGTCATTGTCATGATTCTTTTGAGGTTTACAAGAGCTGAATTAACTAGCAAAATTGGTGGAGTTTTATGCAAAGTTAGATGTGCATTTAAATGTGTTCCTCGTTACCATTCCCTCCATTATATTCAAAATCTATTCAAGATAGTGAATCAAATTGTAGTAAATTATCCGCGATTCCTATTTATAAATGTTTTGATTGTTGTGGCTCAATGAAGTTCATTGCCTACAACACTAGTATGCACTCTCTAAAAATATTTACATATTTCCATGGTTTATATCTTTTTTTAGGTTTCATTTTATTAATTATTTTTTCATGACTTTGATAATTCATATTCCTTACTTATAATTTTAACCATTGACTTTACTTTCTTATCAAGTGCTCACGGCCTTGCGAATAACGTGATGAATACATGCATGCAAGAATGTACAAAAAATTTATAATTTTGAAGAAGATCTTTTGAGTGGAAATTTGATATAAGAAATTATATTCTTACAAAATTTGGAGAAGTAGATGTTGACCAATACACAATATTGATATATATTTATACTTTTGGTGTAACTACTTTTTTTCATATTTTATCTTCCTACTATAAATGACATGATTGTGCAATATGGATTGATTATCCAACGAGATACTTATTATTCGTTACCATGTATATAATTCATATTATTCTATTGTCAATTTAACAAAGAAGATCAAGATGATCCTTTTTTATAAAGATTAACCAGGAGGAAAATAGATGATTTTCATGCTGCTCAATCAAAATAGAGAACATCTCAAACAATTCAAGAAGGTATTTGTGGAGTCCAATATCATTGCACCTTGTCTACCTGCTATTGACAAGGGCACTAAAGATATAGAAGGTTGAATCATTCAAGGATGTACGCTCTGCTTCTACACGACCTTCTTGGAAAATCCTAGGAAGACACGGTCTGCTGATCCAACGTACAATGAATCAAATGCTTATCTATTTTGGCAACAATCCATTTTTGCCCATACATATGAGTATGAACTCAACCATGCATCTTCAAGAAACCTTTCCGAGAGGAATTTAGTGAAGGCATCATCTCACCTGGCCAATGCATAGTTGAACCTTTTAGGATTCATCACTTTGATAATTCCAATGCTACCTTCCTGGTAGTCTCTAATGCAAATGGTCAACGTAATTTGTTAAAGCTGCCAACAGAGACAACCTTGCCTCAATTGCTTTTCTTTTGAGACTGTGTCGTTTGAGGAAGCTCTAAGCCAAGTCGTAATGCTTATATCTAAAGTGATGACTGACTTACATGATGCAACTGCTCAAGACATTTTTCATGTCCCTTCAAAGTTTCCAATCATTATTAAAGAACCTTCTAAAGAAGCACAACCTTTGCAAGATACAACTGAAACACCATCCAATCCTCCACCAACCACTACCTCTCCACCTCAACAAACACTTATCCTAATTATAGAAGACCATGCCTTACCATCCAATGACTTGGACCAACACAACCTTCAACTTCTCAAACTGGCCCATTCAATCACTTGGACCAACACAACCTTCTGAGAATCATTTTTCATCTTTATGGAATAAGGGGAAGAAAGTAGAACATTAAATAGAGAAAATACTAAACGGAGAAAGTTGTAGGCTAAACACAAAATTGATTAAGGGGAAGAAAGACTAATGAGGAGAAAAAGAGAAAAATTAAAGGGGAGAACGAGAAATATGATGAGAAAGATTATGCTAAACATTGATAAAAATTGTATGCTAAACATTGGAGAAAGTAAAACACTAAACAGAAAAAGTCTAATCATAAACATTTTTTTATGTTAAACACTAAACATTGGTTAGGACACCAAAGTCAGGGGGACTATACCCTTGTTATTCATTGATCCTATCACTTTAATACCATAAACCCTTGATGTTTTTCAAACAATTTTAAGACTCTCATGCCATAAACCCTTAATGTTTGTAAAAATATTTTATCATTATCACTTTGATGCCACAATTTCATTCAATCTGATACAACATACCCTTGTTATTTTGACGCTCTAATAAAATCTTCACGATATATGTCTTTTAGCATGTGTATTTGTTAAGCATAAGAAAGGTGAAGATTGTTAAAACTAAACACAAGTTCTACTAAAACTAAACATCTTTAAAAAGTTACTCAAAACATAATAGCATCAAACAATTATACCAAGCATCACACTTAAGCACTTAAGTCGTCTAACAAATCAAATAGCTAGGTCATTTAATGGTTTGAACACATGTACGTTCAAGTACTTCTTTTTTTTTTGTGTTGTGCTCTCTTTTTTTGTGCGGATTATAATCTTTATTTGCCTATCTCATCCATACACAACATAGTTGCTCGACAAGGAAGTAACATAGCCTCTGACTCTATCATAAAGGCTACATACCTAGAAGAAAGTCAAAGCTTTGAGTAATGGATATTTTTTGAAGATGTCTATATAAAGAGAAGTGTTGAAGAGAAGAAAAGAGAACTATTGCTATCAATATTAATATACGCTCATTGTCTTTCTTTAAGATAATTTATTTGTAACTCATCTGTGAAAAGATCTTTTACAAGTTTTCAGAAGATCATTGTATTATTCATATATTTCTCGACAAGAGTTGTCTTCTATCTTGTAAGAAACTAAAGACACTTGTTGTGTTTATATTTAGAAGTGAATTCAAACACTTGCATTGTTTAACTCAGTGGACTTAAACATTCTAGATAGTTTGTATAGTGTGGTTACCAGGAGTGGTTAAACTCGTTATAATTAGGTTGACTAGGGTTGAACTAGGAGTGGTTTGTACTCGTTGTAATCTTTGTAAAAGTTTAGTGCACTAGTGCAGAATTGGGCTTTAACGTCACCCCGTAGACGTCGGACCGCAACATAACCAACGTAAATTATCGACCAGTGGCATTTTCGTAAATAAGTGGGCATATAGACGTTTGTTAACGGGCCCCGACGTCTATAATATTATAG
Source organism: Vigna umbellata (assembly GCF_029865625.1). NCBI lineage: Eukaryota > Viridiplantae > Streptophyta > Magnoliopsida > Fabales > Fabaceae > Vigna > Vigna umbellata. Next base: position 18,095,340 of record NC_142169.1, on the reverse strand, counting down.
ACGTCCGGGCCACCGTTAACAGACGTCTATATGCTTGACAGGTAGGTGAAAAGTCATTTTTTTTCAGCCTTAGAGACATCCGATCCCGCCACCTCAACGTCTATATTCGATTATAGACGTCGGTGCCCCTCCCAACAGACGTGTATATGTCTGACAGGTAGATGAAAAGTTATTTTTTCCGTTGTGAGACGTCGAATCACGCCATCCGACGTCTAAATGGCCTGATGCAAAGTTGTTTTGGACGTCATATTAGTGAGGGCCTCAACGTCTAGGCCAGAATAGACGTCGGTTCAACTGGGGAGCCGACGTCTAGTTTGCTATTAAATCATACATCAAACCCGCTGTTACGAGCACCACTTCATCATCTTCCTTCTCGCCTTTTCTCTCCGCGGTATTGTTTTTCCAGGTGCGTTTTTTTCTCTTTTGAACCGTTTAAACGTACTTTTATTCTGATTATATTAGTCTTTGCTTGATTGTCTTTCACTTAAACCGATTAAAATGAGTTTTTGTTGTGTTTTGGTGTAGTTTTTCTCGAGTCTTTGGGTAGCGTTGTACCGCATTCTCTCTTTGCTAGTTTCCTCGTAAGAAAAGCTTGCGTCTTTTGGATGTCTTAATTATGGCATTTCAACTCAAAACCGAAATTCGGTCCTTGCCTAGGTCTATTGTCACCGTTCGTTTTCAATGGCAGTTTTAATGGAACTAGGCAAGGACCCAGATTCGGTTTTCGGTTGAAATTCCATAAGAGATCCAAAAGACGCAACCTTTTATATGACGAAACTCGCAAAGAAAGAAGGTGCTACTCTGCTACTCAAAGACACAAGTTGCAGTAAACGTCGGTTAATGCAATGTCCGACGTCTAAGGGCTTCCATAGATGTCAGACATTGTATTGTCCGACGTTTATGGAGCCCTTCAAACATCGGACATTGCATTAACTGACGTCTATGGAGCCCCTAAGACGTCGGGGTGATGCAGTAAACGACGTCTATAAAGACGTCGGACCTGTTTCAGTCCGACGTTTGATTAACGTCACTCACAAAGACGTCGGTTCTGGAGCTGACGTTAAAAGGCCAAAATAACAGACGTTAAATGCCCTTTCTACACTAGTGGTGGAACTCCTTAAGAGGTATTAAGGGAGACTAGATATAGCTCAGGTTGAGCGAACTAATATAAAAATAATTGTTTTATTTCTTTTCTTGCTTGAAACATTTTCCTAAACGCTTTATTGAAAATACACACATCTAACAACCATTGTAGATCGTTTAACTTCTGCAATAGCCATTAAGTATTGATTTGCGAAAAAGTTCAAAACACTTATGCAATCACCTTTCTAGTATTTTCCTGCATTTCAACCTCCAATGGTTGATCAAATAGAAGAACTACATGAAACTATTTAGAAATTAAATGGTGAACTGAAAGCTAAGGACAAGACATTTCAAGAAAAGATAGTGTAGTTGATGCACGATCATGAGACTTTTAACTAGGTTTATGTAAAATATATAGACTCTTATTTTTTAAAATTAGGTCTAGAAATTGAAGAGTCTAGTCATAACTGTTGCTGACAATCAATTATCTAAAGTGATAATTGATTATCACAGAAACATTTTGAAAGCCTTTTTCTCTATGTGATAATCGATTACCAGAAGATGATAATCGATTATCACAAAGACATTTCATAAAATTATTTCTTTATGTGATAATTGATTATCATAAGTAATAATCAATTATCACAAACACGTTTCTAGAAATTATTGAATTCAAATTTGATAATCAATTATCACTTAAGTTAATCGATTATCACAAAGCATTTTTGAAATATTTTAAAAACTTTTCTAAGTGATATTCTGTGTAACCTTCTAAAAGTCTTATACACAAATATAAAAGACTTATTAAGCTTAAAACTAAACTACTAGTCTTTCAATATCATTTACATGTTTGAATTCTTTGCTTGCTTTTATCATCATCAAAATATCCTGATTTTTCATTATCATTCTAATTATGGTAGTCCACATGAATATTAGTTATATTTAATTGTATCATGACGTTTGAACTTGCATATGTATTTAGAACTAATTTCATTTTGATTTTATGTTGGATAATGTATTAGACTACTTTTTACTACATTATATAATGGAGTTTATTGTTATTTGGAATTAGATATGGAACATTTATAAGCAGATTCGAAATTGAATATAAGCAGGTTGATCTAGTCATCGATTTAGTAACTAATTTAGCCACTTATAATTATTTTAATTAAATTAAAAATGGTTTTTGTTTGTGATTGAATTAGCGACTGGAACCATTTTATTAAATTAAAATTTTTTCTTATTAGCGATCGAAATTTCGTTTTCTAAATTGGTCTCTATATTTTAAGGTGATCAAATTTTTAGTCACCAATTAGCAACCAAAATTTTGATGGTTCTTTAGCGATCGATTTGAAAATTGATAGCTAACTATTCTTCGTCTAAGATTTTCGCTACCATTTATTTTTGGTGGTTAATTGGGTCACTAGATTGTTTGCAACGGTGACTAGAGTGTTTGCAACCTATTTTATCTTTTTAGAGAATGATTTCATCAATGGCTAAAATGTTATTTTTTTAGTGCCTGATTTAACATCTAAATAAATAGTTTTATAGAAAAAGTTATCGAATAGGATAGATAGAAACGTTGATTTCATGGTGAATATGCACCACTGTGTATTTTTGTTGTTGTATTGAACTTAAAATACTGCTTTTGGATAATATTGTTTTCAATAAAATATTAATGTCAAATAGATATAATATAATGCATTTATTATAATAATTAATTAAAATATTATATTTATATCTTGACCTAGTTTTGGTGACTGAAAATTGGAGCATGCTTTTGTAATTCTAACTCTTTCGTTCTTTATTTGTTTAATGACAAATCAGTTGGCCCATAAATTTATAGGACTTTTTTTTCTCTGTGATAGACATTTAGCTTGTAGGCCTATATTGACATGTTTAAGAATAGTCACACTCACTAGCTTATTTTAAGGTGATAATTTTTTATTCATTTTGTTATTCACAAAGAAGATAAATTAGAAAGTCCACTGGCCTTTCTCTAACACTTAGTTAAATTCTATAAAAGGTTAGACATGAGACACGCGATATGTTAAATTTGGACTATGGGATTATAAAACAGATCAAATACTTAGTTTAGGTTTGACTTCGATTACTTTTATCCCACTTACTCCCATTTTTTTATATGTAATATTTATATTTTTATATCAACTAGTAGGTAATAAAATAAACATTAAATTTAAGAGAAATATAATAATGAAATTTAAGCATAGTAAAATTGAGTTTGATTGTGGGAAAAGTATAAAAAATTAGAATGAAACGAGAATAAGATTTTTGTTTACATATACATATATGAATTGTTTGTTTTCTTTTTCCATGTTTAAAGATGAATTTGAAGATCTTTTAGAAAAAGAAGTGTAGAAAGTCACTCTTTATCCTAATGATTAACGAATATTGCTCACTTTCTTACTTTGCTTCCCACATATGTTATACCTTTTCGTTGTTGCTTTACTTTTTGGCCCCATGAAAGAAGAAACAAAGCACGAAGATGGACGAAGCAAGAAGTAGCAGTGCATTATTATTATTATTACAGTGAGATGGAAGAAGCCAAAAGGCACAGCCATAAAAGTGCAGTTAAGTTGCCCGCAAGCATAAAACCTGATTGAACGCTTTGCTTTGAATGGAAAAGAATACGCACAACATATAATCTCCATCATTGATCATAAAAGAAGAAAAGAAAAAAACTAAAAACTCACATCACATGAATGAATATGGAAAAACCTTTCTTCTCTTCCAATAACCGATACCCTTATCCTCTTCCTCCGCCACCTCTACCGTGCTTCCTATTTACCCTTTTTAGCCTTTGCTTACAAACTCATCCCTCTTTTTTGCCTCTCATCTTCTCACATTCACACATGCATCTGTTTCTACCTTTCATATCATCTTATCCCTCAAACTCAATTATTAATCTGCCTAACCCACATACCCAAAAGGTAAGAAAAAATCATGTATAAGTATTTTTCTTCCAAACCCATCAACTATTTCATTTTTCAGTTATAGTTTCTGCAACATACTAAAATGTCATACCTAACCACAACGTTTATTTATCAGTCTGATAAAGTTCATCTTCTTATGTAGGGTATATGTGCATGCAACACATGTATCATGTAAGAGAGGGTTCAGAAAGAAAGAATCAACACTGTTAAACCTATCACATGTTTAGGAGTGTGTGTAGGTTAATTTCTTTCAGCAAAAGATTCTGTCTGCCACCAATATACAATGTTTGGATCCTTTATAATAATAATAATAATAATAGTTCTTCCTCTGCAACAAATTAAGATACAGTACAGTGCTGCATATTGTACTCTTAGAATAGGTTCGTTCTGGTCAAGATATTCTGACATCTCCCGTTGTGTTGCTAAAGAAATTCAAAGCCTCTAGGGACCTGCTACTGTGGTCACATGAACGGTTAGGTGTGATTATCATTGCGGAGAATTTATGGCTGTTGTGCTTTTCTTATGGTTTGTTTTGAATCAGAAAAGGGAAAATAATGATATATTTTAGGAAAAAAAATAGTATTTTGGGTAATTATATTATTGGTGTAACTTATCCACCAACTTTTGTCAATCATTACTTTGGAATTTGTATAGATTTTTTTCTTATAAATATATCTTTTTCGTGCAATTTATTTGAATATGCTTAAAAAAATCTGAATCTAGTTTTATTTGTTGAACTGGTTCACCTAAATTTTTATTTACATAAAATACATAGAAGTTTCTTCAATCACGATTATGTCTTTTTATCGATTAAAAATGTAAGCAATGTAATGGAAAACAATATTTTTTATTTAGCAAAATCTACATGTTTGTCTGTTTCTAGTTTTCTACAGCTGTAGTTTTTATTTTATAACATGTTGGATTTAATTTCTTTTAACAATTTAATTTGATATAAGAGTTTGAAAAGGAATAATAAATAATGTAAAAAACAAATTATATATTCTAATATATAAAGTGTGTAAAAAATCACAAAAGTTATATTTGCTTTATTAATGGTTTATCGATGTAGATTACAGAAAACTAAAAAGAAAAACACCGATGTTATTTTGTTTCTTTCTATTGTATCTGCAGTCAAAATTTCAAAATTTGTTCTCTCCTTTCATTTTCCTTTTTGGTCTGTGCAACACATGATAATATTTCGGAAATGCTCTTCCACATGAGGCATCTTATGCGCAGTTTCGGGGAATTATTCACATCACATGCTAGACTAATCGGTGATCACTCAGATTCCAGCATAACATATTCATTACTCCATTTATATGTATTAACCAAATTGAGTTAAGTATCATTAATGCCCTTAAAAACAGTTTATTTATTAATCACAGAGCTTACTGTGATAAAAATATCTCTAACATATCGTGCTACCCTCATACTTATATCATTTTCAATTCAGTAATAATTTGCTGACAAGACCAAAACTTACGAAAGGCACCATGTCTTGCGGTGTTCATGAAATTTTGAAAGGAAACAATAGTCGTGTCTTAGAGGTAGGCACTAGCTAGCTAGGAGAATGGAAGCTTTAAATTCACAGGTTGGCAAAAGAGAAAAGAAAATGCAAAATTTTTCTTAGGAATTAATGCTCCTCACTGTTGGTGGGGTGTCACAGTTCACAAATACATATTCGACAGCGTATAAAAATATATTATGCAGGAGAAGAAATCAAAGGGTAATTTATAAGGAGTGCTAAATAATCTAGAGTTGGAAATATCTATAAGAAGAAATGGGAAAACTTCAACTAGATTTAATACAAAGAGAATTCTGATTTTGTTTGAACTTGGAATAGCTAAAAGATATATGGAAAGAAAAGAATAAAAAAACAAAGCCACTAATATAACAAAAGAATATAGATGTACACGATTCATCAAGTTCTTCCCCTCGATAATACCTATGAATACAAAAACTAATTAACATCGAAAAGACCTGGATATCATAAATCTATACAGTGTATGTGTACCCAAGAACTTTCCTATAGATCATGTCTAATAATAATGTGTATGATCACGTTTATGATGATGAAATCAGTATGTAGAGGACTGTTTAAAACCAAACGAAAAAAGAAAGAAGAAAAGGTATGTGATGATTAATTACTATGCACGATGATGATGCTGATGATCCCAGAATGAAAAACTCATGGATCTGCAAACTTGATTTATGTAATTCTCTTGTCTTCTTCTTCTTCTTCTTCTTCTTCTTCAGTAGTCATCCCACAAGCATTCCAAATCTGAGAGAGGTGCAACTGAAGGAGGACCTTCAAGATCCTCGTACAATGTCCGATTTCTTCCCATGTTGTCCTGCTTCGAAACCACCGAGGATGTTTCCGTGTTTCTGTCGTTGCTTAAGCCTGTGTCTTGTGAGTGGTTAGAGGAGAATTGTTCCATCTTGCACTGTTTCTCCAAGATTCCACCCAAATGCTCGTTGTTCTTGGCTGCAAATGCTCTAAGGATAGCTTGATCGTGGTTGGTACCGAAACCTGAGCCTTCAATACTCGGCATGATGGAACTTCTGATCCTGTTTTGGTGCACGTAGTAATCAGAGAACATGTTTGAAGGTTGTGAGAGTGCGTTGCTTCCAATTGGGTTAACGGTGTTGCTGAGATTGGCTTGGTTGGAGGTGTAACTGATTGTGGGAATCTCATAGCTTCTGTGGTGGTCTTCTGGCTTGATGAGAAGCTGGTGATGGTTGTTGATGGAGAAACTGGGAAGATAATAGCCCTCCGATTGTGATTTAGTTGATGAAAGTGGGTTAGTGGTGTTGGTGTTGCCATAAGGAGGATCCATGAGAGGTGGAAGTGAAGAATAATCAAGAAGATCATCCCCAATAGAGTTTATCCTCAGAAGGCCAGGAATTGAGGACTTTTTGACATCTGTGTTCTTGTGAAAAACCCTTGACACAACCCATTCGTCCTGCAATAATAACATCACCCAAAAAGAAAAGAAAAACAGAAAACTGTTAGCTTTGTTGACAAAACTAGTAAAACTAAAAACCATATGAATAAAGGAATACATGAAAGAAACTCGCAAACTAACACAGAAAAGACACTTTTTCTAAAAAGAAAAAAAGGTTCACTTTTGATACCTTTGCTGCCTTGGGAAGATTGTAACTTGCAAATTTGCCCTCCAATCTGAATTCATGCATGACCCAATTGGTCTTCTCACCCTTTGGAGCTCTCCCTCTATAGAACACAAGGGTCTTCTTCATCCCAACAAGGTTGCCTTTCCCTTTGTAAATCTCCTTATCTTTTCCAGTGGCCTTCCAGTACCCAGATTCTGTTGCTCTATTGGTTCTCATACCGGTTGGATACTTTCTATCCTTTTGGCAGAAGAAGTACCACTCTTTCTCCCCTATCTTGGCTCTCTCTGCAAAACATAAACTCAATCCACTCAATATCTCATCAAACTTCAAAATTAAAACAGAAACCAAAGTCACAAAAACAATTAACTTACTGGGCAAATCCCAAGGTTCGCACTTGTTCAAATCAGCCTCTCCAATAGCAATTGCACCGAAACTACTATCCTTCACCTTCTCAGTGAGATAATGAGTAATTATCTCCTCATCAGTGGGGTGAAACCTGAAACCTGGAGGCAAATCTAGAGGCTCCTCACCTTTGTTCAACACAATAGGCTCCTCCATGAAATCAAATATATGGCTACCGAGTACTCAAATCAATACTGTATGTATGATATGTGCATAAATATATATACCAAACAACCCTTTTGGCGGAGAAACAAAAAGAAGAAGAAGAAGAAAGCTATACGTATATGAGAAGAGATGAAAAGAAAGGAGGAATAATGAAGAATATGAATTCTAAGAAGAAATGGAAGAGAAGTATTAAGAAAGGAGAACGAAGGGAAGATGATGTGTTTAAATAGAGGAGCGTGTGCATATACACCTCACACGGTGAAAGATCCGTGGTGTGCAAGGCACTTGCTGAGAAAGCCTACAATTGGTGCTTTGTTTTTTCTTTGTATTTTTCCCCTATGCTTTTGTTTTCAAAATACGTGTATTTTATTGGTATATATATGACGTATGTCCTATCCGGGTGGTTTCTTCGCTATATCTACCCCCTTTGAAAACTAATGTAAGTGAGAAAATAAATGGTAAAAAAAGGTGCTTTCAAAGCTGGTGGGCCCCACTTCCTATAGGCTCCCCCACTTTTTCATATTATTAAAAATAATAAACTTTATCCTCTAGCTTCTTCAACCTAACTTTTGCAGATTTTCATTACCCGTTTGCATCACCCATTAGCGGTCTCTGTTCAAATCCGTGGAACTGTGGGAGAAATAGTTGAAAACAAAAATTTAAGTGTTTCTTTTGCTTACCACTGTTTGTGCTATTGAAAGCAGATGTTGCTACTTCTGCTACTACTGCGGCTTAAGTTTTCATTTTGTCTACAAAAGCTAGCAGCTTTAGGTGGGAAGTGGTTGTTTCAGTTGGTGGCTAGCTTGGCTCAGCTGCTTCATATAATATTTGTGTACACATTTGCATCACTTCCTAACCTCATTGAAAATTAGACCAATAAAATAAATCATAATATCTAATGTTTCTATGATTGCCTAGCTTTAATTTATTATACTTAATATTTATTATAATAATATTGGAATGATGGCAACAATTAATTCCCCAAGCAAATGAAGTAGAAATTAGAAAGCAGTGCCTGATGGGAAGAATCCAAATGCTTTCACAGTTTCACACAATAAGTCAAAAGAATGAAGCAGTAATAAATGGTTGCGAATTTTCCAAGACCTTTCCAAAATGTTCCATTCTTACCAGGCAATGTGTAAATGGTCTACCTTCTATACTTTGTTTTCTTAATAATAATTAAAAAATAAATAGAAAACTACTTTTACAACTGTTATCTTATCACCAGGAAAATATAATTAAGAATTAACAACTGCATCATTCTTTATATAAATATGATCTGAAAATAGCATTAGGGAGATTAGAGTATGTACATGTGTCAGAAGAAGGTGAATATTGGAATAATTTCTAACTTTGGATTTTAGCTTTTTTAAATAAGGTATATAGAAATATTTGCCCTTTTGATATCAGAAGTCACAAGTGTAGATAGGCTTTAAATTAAGATATAAATTGGAGGGAAGAATGAATGAATCTGTCTTACTCTAAAAATTAAATCAAATACATGTTTTTTATAATGTGAAGCACCGATAGCTGATTTTGTTGGTTTGGATGAAAACAATGTATAAAAGTCATAATCATGAATAAATATTTAATTACACCACTTGTCGTGTATATACGAGTAGGATGGACTAGCCACTAAACAAATTGGCTGAAATTGACACCCTCTCTGCAACTTCCTTGAAACTTCTAAGCCAAATTTGGGAGACAATAATAAAATGGTCAAAATGTGGAGGGCATGAACAAAAAACATGCTAACAAATAGCCTTTTTAGTAGACCCTCTGCTCTGAACTAATAAGCACCATTAATGTTAATAAAGAGAGATGAACTCTCATGAAAGCGTCCCTTTTAGATGAAATTAAGAAGCTGATTAAGGCTAATTAAAATCATCTTTAAACAAGGAAAAGGTCAACATGATTAGTCCTTTCTAATTTCGTTTTGGTGAGCTGTAGCTGCCGTAGTAAATCAATTATTAAAAGACAAAAAAAAAAAAATAACGCGTCTCATTAACGAGATCCAGGGGTGAAAAAGTGAAACATTCCGGCGCCGACATTGAAAAAAATCAAAAACTAGGTTGTCTTTTGTTGGAATCACTGTTCTAATCCACCACCACCACCTCCTCTTCGTTGAATGCGTATTGCCAATTTGTTTATGCAGAAACCAACCAGATTAACTGACTAATCACTACCTCTAAGATTTATTAATGCATAATGCTACATGTTACAGTTTTTCAAATATTATTCATATACTATTTGCTATTATTTTTATATATCCAAGTTCGTTAAAATCTACACCCACTTGACACGTGTTGACATTGTCAGAAACGAATGTGGGGCTGAGCTGGAAAATATTTTTTCTAAAAAAGGTGATTATAGTTCATGTGAATTTATTATTTAACTTTAATTTAATTAAGCGTGTTCAAATCGCAAAGGGTAGTGAGGTGTTAGAGTTAAAATGGGCAAACGCGGCCTCTGATGTTTGGCTGTGGCTGATTCTGCCACATGCCCTCCGAATTTCACGAGACAAAATTCAAACCCCACCACTCGATACGGAATAAATTCCGCAAAGGCACTTTTTTTTATTCATTAATTCGGTTTAGTTTTAGATTACTAATTAGTGTTTGGAATTATTTAGATTAAAATAAACAAAAATGAAAAATTATAAAATAATGAAAACGTGTGGACCTCTTCTTCTCTCAGAGCATGCTTTGTTGATAATTATTATTGGATAAATAAATAAAATAACAACATAGAGGGTGTTTGGATTGGAATAGAAGGCTTGAGAAATCCTTTGTTTATCTTGCTCTTAAAACTGTTTGACTTTTGAACAACGAAACTCAACCGCAAAAGCGAAAATGGAAGCATTCTCCACAGTCCTCACAAACCCCAAACAGGTGACGTTTTATGAGAACATTATACTTGGTTGCAAAGCAGCACAAAGGAAACGTATATTTTAATGTTTTAAAAAATCATATTTTATGAAATAAAATTGAATAATTTTTTTACTCCTTTTAAATACCATACTGTATGAAACTAAAATGACGTCTAGATACAGTAATTGGCATTCAAGTTTTGTTAATGTCTGGCTTAAGACCAACAAATAAACCTCCCTTTAACTGTTCTCATGATTCATGAAATATAATTATATTTTTTCATTAAAAGCAAAGTTTTCTTTTAAAGTAGTTAAATCCCTATAGCTATGGCTCATTGCACGCGTTGGCACATTGATTGGCATTGAATTGAAGAATCGTGAGTCGAGATGAGAGCACAGTGATGTCACATGGAGGTAGGTTTTGATTATCTTTGTGGACTTTACTGTTACAAGGGACTATATATATATTATAATATTAATATATAAATAATCCTGGTTTTCTTATCCTTAATGTGATTACTATGATTAATGAATCATGGTGGGCCAAAGAGGGTGGGGTTGGGTAGCCCCAATTATTGGTGATACATTAACGTAAAGCGCAGCAAAATGAGATTAGTGGGGAAGTGTAGGAACCATTCATTCTAAAGTTTGTTACACTGTTTCGTAGGTTCAGACAGTTACCTCCAAATGGACAAAGTTATTGAATTCTAAATTGTTTTTCCTGGGAATATTGAGAAAGAGGAGAAGCGACGCTTTGTTCTCAGCTAATAGGATTCTGTTTAGAGCATAATCAACGCTAACCAAAGCCTCTTCCTCAGTTTTTGTGAGGCTTCTTCTGAAATTTAGGAGTTGATTTGGTCTTTACATAATCATTCCCATCGTATTAAAATAATCTTTCATCATATCATAGGTATATTTACCATTTCATTGTCACTTTTTAAATTATGTTTCATGTTATAGTTTATACAGTAATATATTTTGGTCAAAAATATATTAATAAATTTATTCTACCTTTAATAAATACAATTTGAGTTTCTTTTAGTGATCATATTACTATTTACAATTTAAATTAACTAAAGATAAAATATGAAGATAAGATAAAGATAATATATCTAACACTTCCCTTCAAGTTAGTGCATACAAATGGTATGGATCAAGCTTGTTACTAATATGCTTAATACCTCTGGTCCCTCGAAGGAGGGGGAATGCTCAAGGTGGTCCTACCTTTTTTAAAAAGTTGGAAACAGTCCCAAGTTGTGAAAAAAATGGGTCAAGTTAATCATTTTTGCTTACGGCGTCAAAAATATAACATTGTAGGTGCCCCCTAGACAAAACATAATGACATGTCTAGTTTTTGTCAATGTGTGACAGTGTGAGGTTAAATGACGTGTAAAATTAAAATTGGGACAAAAAAAATTGATTACGTGGCAATGTTTTGACAGAGGTTAAAAAAAGATGGGTTAGGGTTTCAATGAAATCGCGATTTGGGATTAAACAATCTGGTGAAAGTGGTGTTGAAATTGTTAACCAAATTTGAAGTTCTTTAATTGATTAAAATTGTATAACTGTAATCAATTTTGATGCATTGTTCCATTGTTCGTGCTTAAGGTTCATAGTATTTTAGCTCTTATTACAATGGTTGACAGTGGCTTACGAAAGTGGTACCACTTTCTTTACTAGCAACAATGGTTTACACAGGCTGAATGATACAAGCAAGAAGCAAACAACAGGAAGAATGATTATAGTTTGATTAAAAAAAGAAAATTAAAACCCAATAAAGTATTTCCTTTTGCATCAGCCATCAAATTCCATCAAACCAGAATTGCGCTTTCATCGAAAGCTGCCACCGTCGCCAACACCATGCCAACCTCCATGTTCGTCCTCCACCATGCCATCGCAAGCTTCGTTGCAGCCACCACAAGAGTTCATCCCGCCACCGTGAGCTTCAAGCCACCAGAAGCAGCGCCTCTACCAATTCGTTGAAATCCCTTCGCGGCATAGGCAAGCAACTTTCCCCTTTGCAATTCTGAAACCCTAATTTGGGTAGAAAGGGGCTGCCACATGTCAAACCCTAACCCCTTTTCTTTTAATCCTCTGTCAAAACATTGTCACCTCAACATTTTTTTTAAATTCTAAATTGACACGTCATTTAACCTCACAATGACAACAATTGGACAAGTCATTATGTTTTGTCCAGGGGGGCACCTGCACCGTTACATTTTTGACGTCGTAATAAAAAAGGATTAACTTGACCCATTTTTTCACAACTTGGGACCGCACTAGTGTAAAAAGGACTTTAGACGTCTGTTATTTTGGGCTTTTAACGTCTGATCTATGTCCGACGTCTATATGGGTGACGTTAATGAGACGTCGGACCCTTTAGGTCAGACGTCTCTATAGACGTCGGAGCTATATAGGTCCGACGTCTATATAGACGTCCGATCTATATAGGTCCGACGTCTATAGAGACGTCTGACCTAAAGGGTCCGACGTAGACGTCGGACCTATATAGCTCCGACGTCTATATAGACGTCCGATCCATATAGGTTAGACGTCTCTGAGATTGCTCCTGACTCATGGTGATTCGAGTTTACAACTTTATATTTTAGTTGAAGAGAATGTATTGTAAATTTTTTTATTGGATGGTTTTAAAAACGTAGTGGAGGGAATTGGAGGAGTACAAAACGCAAGAAATCGCCGCCATAGAACGCCGCCTAAAGACACGAGAATAACTGCACCAAAACCCAACGAAAACACATTTTAATCGGTTCAAATGAAAGATAATGCATCAAAGAGTGATGTAATCGGAGTAAAATTAATTTAAAACGGTGCAAAAGTGATAAAACGAACCTGAAAAGCGTAACCCGTAGAGAGAAAATGCGACGAAGATGATGAATAATGAGTGCGCGTAACGGCTGTCTCGCGTTCATAGTGTTTTAATGCCAAAATTTAGACGTCGGAGTGGCGGGATCAGACGTCTAAATGGAGTCAAAAAGTGACTTTTTAAATTTATGGATTTAGGGTTTAGACGTCGGTTCCCCCAATTAACAGACGTCTAAAGTGCTTCAGAAGTCGAAGTGGCGGGATCAGACGTCTAAATGGAGTCAAAAAGTGACTTTTTAAATTTCTGGATTTAGGATTTAGACTTCGGTTCCCTCCATAACAGACGTCTAAAGTGCTTCAAAAGTCGGAGTGGCGGGATCAGACGTCTAAATGGAGTCAAAAAGTGACTTTTTAAATTTCTTGATTTAGGGTTTAGACGTCGGTTCCCCAAATTAACAGACGTCTAAAGTGCTTCAGAAGTCGGAGTGGCAGGATCAGACGTCTAAATGGAGTCAAAAAGTGACTTTTAAAATTTTTGGATTTAGGGTTTAGACGTCGGTTCCCTCCATAACAGACGTCTAAAGTGCTTCAGCAGTCGGTTCCCTCCATAACAAACGTCTAAATAGAATAAAAAATTATTATTTTTTAACTTTTTCGTTTAGTTTTGGCGTCTATTCGGGGGAGCCGACGTATATGAGTATTTAGACGTCGGGCCCTTCCATAACCGACGTCTAAATAGTTGTTTTATTTACGAAAAATGTCATCGGTCATTTTTTACGTTGGATATTCGAGGGTCAGAAGTCTAAAGGGTGACGTTAAAGGTCTTTTTTGTCCAGGGGGGCACCTGCACCGTTACATTTTTGACGTCGTAATAAAAAAGGATTAACTTGACCCATTTTTTCACAACTTGGGACCGTTTTCAACTTTTTTAAAAAGGTAGGACCACTTTGAACATTCCCCCTCTTTCGAGGGACCAAAAGCGGTATTAAGTCTTACTAATATAATTAATAAAGACTTAGCGAAAATATTTATTTATGCATTCAAATTACACCAAATTATTAATGATTTGCGAAGACGACATAAAAGATGAAATATCAACCCAAAAGACTCCCTTTGAGCAACAAACCTCGAAGGTTACTCTATATAAATCTCTTCTTACAAATCGTCATGGAGGAATGCATTGTTGGTATCTAGTTGATAAAGAGGACATTGTTGAAGAGCAATCATGGTTATTAATAAACTAACATTTACCATTGGGAAAAAAACATATATGGACAGGTCTAACGCACTAGTGACAGAAGAGAGGTTAGAAGAGACAGGGGAAGAAGTCAAGGAAGAACAAGAGAGAGAAAGCCTAAAAATCGAAGATTATCTAATCAAGGCACCTAAAAGAAGAAACAAGAGTGAGATTGGCGCTTTGAATAGTGTGTTTAGAGGATACGAGACGCGCGACCACACACGATGGATCTAAAAGGGGAAAGAGTGATTTTGATGCTCAAAATCGTTGTTTGAGAGAAGATGGGACACACCACCACGCACGGCAAAAAAGGAGTCGATCCATAACTTCAAAAGACATTAAGAGTGCGTAGGAGCTTCAATGAAGGCCTCATTGATAGCATAGAGGTCACTTAGTCTAGATGATCAAAATTGTGTGGTCGTCCATCAAAATTAGAATTCTAGTTGCAACAGTTGTAGACAGCGCCGCCGTTGGTAGCGACGACAATAAACAGTGTAATGCCAACAACGGTGGTAGGGTTAGTGGCAGAAGCGACAATTGTTTTTTCCTAAATGAACCTTAAGCTTAGATACTATGTTAATAAGTGGACTTTAAGCCTAACTCGACACCATAAAATTGGCTTGTAAGGTGAGGTCTGCATGCACATATATACTCTAAATTGACCTTATCTCTAGTTGATGTGGGACTTCCAACACACCCTCTCACGTCAAGGTATATACATCTTATGTTTGAGACTAGACATTCATGGATGGTCCAATAGCATCCCGATAGCGAATGGAATGGTATGCATAACAAATACAAATATCTCTAGGATAAGCTTTAACACATGACTTTGGTATCATGTTCAATATAGTGAAAACTATGTATGAGATTGATCTCTCTTATGTTGAATATACACATAGGGTACCATATTTATAATAAAATAAATATCGGTTAAGTTAAAAATATAAATAAGGAATAATAAATAACTAACTAAAGATAAAAGATAAAGATATAATATCTAATGGATAGAAAAATTTATATTAAAAAAACTTACATGTTTCGAGCAATTTTACGTGCTATTTTTTAAATTGCACAAATAATGTTTTGTATAATTTAGAGATTAGCTACTTTGCTTTTGTTAATGTGTAGTGTATCATATGTGGTTGAGATCATCTCGGTCAACATAGAATAACATCATGTCGGCAGAGATATTTCACCACAATGATTTAATAACCTAAAAGAGGAAGTTGTACCGGCAAGAACATCTCGATTAGGAAAGTAGCACACCATAACTATAGTTGAAGGCACAAATGAGGATCAAGTATAATTGACAAAGAGATTAAGGCATAAGATGGATTAGCAAAACTTTAAATGGCTTAAGAAATGTAATTCCCTAGATGACTTAAGCCCAACTAGATAAAAACCTATGAAATCACTACAAATAACATTGTTCATGTGGTAATTATTATGTATTTATTCTGGCATTATTATTATCTTACGCACATATCTGACTTGAATGTCAAACTGTCTTTGCGAACACCACTTCCACTTGGACGTTGTAGGTATCTTTACCCAACAGATCTCAAATTGCTTGGGTGCATGGAGGAAAACATCTTATATTAAGGGAAGGACGTTCAAGAATGTTTCTTGTGGGACCTTTCTAGGGTATATCTTGGCTTTGTAAGAACATTTGGCTCCAATTGTGGGTTGAAATAGAGAAGAGTTAATAGTATCCACTAGAAGCAAGATAAACAACGAAAGACATCTTGCAATTAAGGGACCGAGTAACAGTTCAGAAGAGATGACCTTATTGTTAAAGTACAGAATGAGCTCATTGAGCTAAATAAGAAAAATGTTGAGGACATGGATGCTCTAAGGGAGGATAATGCAAGGATGAACAAAGTATCTTTATAAGCACCCCCCACTAGGTTTTTGATTGCAGAGCGAAATTCAATTTGTTAAAACCCCGAGATCTCAAGGTGGCTTGATCGTTGGGTGTTTCTAGTCATCTTGAGCAAACTTATTTAGTTTTAACTCTCAATACTTGCACATGGGTGAGTCAATTTTGTCCTTGAGCAAAACTCATTTGAGAAAAATTCAAAGAGCTCAAAGGAAATTAGTCATTTAGCGAGTTAGGACTCACTAGGCAAGTTACCTCTAGAGGTGACTTGTTGAGCAAGTAAGAATGCTTGATGAGTGAGTCTTTTTTATTTTTTAAATCCTAGCTTTGTCTTGTTTGGCGAGCCTACGTGCTTATTGAATGAGTTGGAAGATTTTGAGTGAGAAAATTACATGTTCTTGAGACATTTGAAAATATTTGTATGATTTATGATATTTGAAGTTGAGTAGAGCTAAGGTGTTATATACTATTTTTGTGGGTGTGAGTGATTGACTAAAGTTATAGTATTAAGCCATAATCTATTATTTTTATGTGTGTAGTTGAATAAAGTTAGAGTGTTGAGCCATAACCTACTATTATAATTTATCCCATTTTTTAATTATTATGCTCAAATTCTATCATGTTAAATTTTATATATCAAACGCTAAAAAGTGCTAGTAATGAAATCGGATGAAGAAATAGTTGCGTCTATTTAACATATTTGATTAGAGTTTAATTATTTGTTAAATCCACCAGAAATGAAAATAATCATTTTATTCCCAACATAATTATTTTATATTGAAAGTAACTTTGCGAAAATTCAAATCTCGATTAGAGCTTAATTTTTTAATCATGAAAAAGTGAATAGAAAACATAAATTAGTAGATATGCTTAACACCAGAAACAAAATATCACACAAATACTTACTGGACTATAAGGAGATCCTTCTCTAAAGTGTCATGTCTCTTACATCTTAGCTTTTGATTTTTATAACATTCAAACATTAAACAAAGACCAAGAAAAAATTATGAAACTGCCCCTGATTGGTAGTTACACCTGAAAATCTCTTTTTCTCATTTTATGACATACCAAACACACAAAAAATACAAAACTCCATATCCTTCTCAGTTTATATCAGTGATGGTAATACAAACTTGCTTATGATTAATATTATTATTGTTTTTATTATTATTAATATTATTATTATTGTTATTATATTATTATTGTTATTAATATTAGTGTTGTTATTGTTATTAATTATTGTTATTATTATATAGATATGTTGTTGTCATTATTTATAATATGATTGTATTGAGAAGAGGATGAAAAAGTCACATTCACACACGTACATGAGCAAATCATGTTGGTATCAAATAAAGAGGAGATAAGGTGTAACTGATGGAAATTGCTTTTGTTTTTTTATCAATCAAAGGAATCATATATATTAAAGTTTGTAACAAAGTTCATCACCTTTAAAGTTATGAAACCGGAGTTAAGGTATATGAGTAGGACCACAAGGAAGTGTAGTAGCCCATACTTATCATCAAGCGTCAATCGCATTTTAAACATCATTTTCCTTTTTCTACATCAAAAACAAGAAAATAAAAAGTGGGGACAATCAAATAATGAGCCTTCTTTTACACTAAATAAAATAATTTTGATATAGATATACCTCGAAACCAACTGGGACTTTAGGCCCTCGTATTACATGAAAAAAAACTATGTATAAATTTATTATTTGAAGATTGTATATTAAAAATATGTGTTAATTTTTTATATAAGTTTATTTAATTTTTGGTATGTTGTAAATTACTTTAGTATTTCTAAAATTTGGACTTGAGCGTAATTTAATTTTGAAACTAATTTTATAACTGAGGGTTATATTTATTTATATAATATAAATTTATTTTTATAAGTTGATGTGTATATATCACGAACATAAAATTAAATATTTATGATATAATTTAATATAATATTTTAATAACTGATGACACAAAATTTAACAAATTTTTTTTTATTGTCATAAACTTGATAATATTTGTTAAAATGGACTTTTAAATTTACTTAATCCTAAAACATCATTAAAGTAAAATTTGTATTTATTTATATACTTTTTTTATTTCTAATATTGAACGAATATAAAATATTAGAGTGAAAAGATTATATAAATTCTATCAATTTGTTTATTATTTACGTCCTAACTTTCATTAGTATTTTTCTTTTATAAAACCAAGAGATGAAATATTCATAAGATAGTGAGGCACATTCATTATCTTTGAATATATATATATATAATTATGAGTAACTTCATGTTTTATTGAAAAAGTTGTATGATACTATTAATTAGCTAGTCATCTTGTGCATGAGTAAGGAAACAGTGGAAATAATGATTAACCAGAGAATGAAGACATGAACATAATGACAATTTTGTCGATTGAAATGGAGTAATATAGAAAGTTTCTGGAGACTGTCGGCATCAAAATGAGCACACAGGTCCCTTCGTGCCACCCAAAGGAAAAATCTAAAATGTTTTAGGGTTTTCAACTAGGGTCAAAATTCATTTTCAATTTCTATTTTCAAAGCCAGCTTTTGCTTTTGTATTTTTCTAATTAATTAATTTTAATTCTCTTAATTAATAAAATTTGATTAAGATGACAGACAAAGTTCATCCATTATAGAAAAACCACATGAAAATTAAAACAACCGTTATTAAAATGTTAAAATATAGAAACCAATACCTATATAATAAAATGGCAATCCGTTAAAGAACATAACAAATAATTACTTTTAACTATATGTTTTCTTAATCAGCCATATAATTTTCATTTATAAAACTCAATCTCAATGTAACTTAAGCACCTGAAATCTAATTTAAATCATATTAAACAAGTCTAATTTCACTCATACTAATGGCTTGTAGATTGTTTAAGTTATTGACCGAGAAGAAGAAAAAAGTACTAACAACCCATTTTTTAATATATATTTTTATATAAATCGAAACATATTGAAAATAAGAAATCATGATGAACTCTACCTCTCTTTTTTTACTAATTTTACAAGTTTTAATAAAGTAAAATGAATTATATTAAAGAAATTGTTTTAATAGAGTTTGAAAGTAAGAGAATTAAAGGTGAATAAAATGTGTGGTTAAGGAGTAAAGAAGAAACCCTAATATATAGAGTAGCTAGGTTCCCCTCGTGTTTTCCACATGTATTGTTGGCTCCTTCCAAATTGGAGATGAATTGAAAGCTACTATTGACCAAGAAGAACGTGATGAGTGATGACACCTTCAGAAGTAGTAAGCTTTGCCAGCATGGAACCCTGTCACGACCCTGTAAAAACTAATCACCTTTGACTATATATATATATATATATATATAACACTTCCTTTCAAACTATGCATATCTCTTTTCTAACTTCAAAAAATATCAATCAGAGAGAGGTAGGTAATTTTACCATGAATTGCTGTTCTACTTTTCTATTTATTATTATTAGGTCCAACGGGTATGGTTGCCATTAAATTAAATTAAATTCTACCACATTACACACCTCTCATCACATTATAATATCATAACAACTCTTAACTGGTTCAAAGCTCAACCATCAGAATATTTCTAAACCTAATATATATGGGTGCAGGAATCATCAAAAGGGAAAGTTCAATTCTTCATCATCTTGGTCAACTGAGAAAATGGAGAGGAAAGATATGAAACAAGGGATAAATCTGACCATTGATCACTAATGACTTAGTGAGGATAAAATGTGTTATGTAACTTTAACTTTGATTTAAAGATAAAGTTGGTAATTTTCAAGAAGTTTCAAAGTGTCTTTTGTTTGACCCGTTCTCGGACTACTATCGAATCATCCATTAATTCTACTCTCACGCTCGAGATGTCAATACCTCAGCGTAAAAAAAGTGTGTTGAAAGTCTCACGGCGACTAGAGATAAAACCAAATTATAATATATAAATAAGTACAAATCTCACCATACAAATCGGTTTTGTGAGATTGAATTAAACTTAAAATCACTTTCTAAGTCTGATAAGAGCAAAGAAACCATTAGCAGCAATGATTAAGGTTAAATTTTGTTGCAGATGTTGACCAAACAAGGCTATGAGAAATTAGTGTGTGTGTAAACACTCAAAAGTCAAGAAATTAAGGTTGTCATTTTCCTCTCGGGGTTGCACCTCATATAGTATTATTAGTTTTTTTGAGTTAGGTTAAAGAATTGAGTTAGATTTTATTTCATATATATAATTAAAATTAGACTGAATTGATGAATTTGTGGATTTTAAAATTAAAGAATTTAACTCGTAACAAATATATAATAAGAATGTAAACTGTCTCAAAAATGAATTAGAAAAATAATTTTAAGGTTTGTTTTATAAATATTATTTATGTAATATATATAATAAAATTAAGAAATATTAGAAAAAAAAACTTTAGAGCTTTTAAAATATAATAATTTTGTTTCCACCTAATAGCCTTGTCCAATTCATACTAATGATGTTTGTTGAATTGATGGTTAAAAATGACATTTCTATTTCGAATAAAGTTGGTTGAATTGGAAAAAAAAATTGACTAAATCTCATTCAAGAGAACCACCTATGCTCCTAGAAATTAAGTTAGTATAAGTCAAATTCCAGTTTCTTTATTTCTTATAATCTAAAAGAATCATTTTCATTTTAATTTTAAATTATTATATTATACATTTCGTTGTATTATCTGTATTTCTTTTGTTAATTTAAAAAATATCGATTTACATAGATATCTTTATCGAAATTGTTTGAAAATAATTATTACCCATTTAACTAGTCGTGAACAAATTATTTTGCGCCTCCTTTAAACTAAAACAAAATAATGAATTGAAATGAATATAAGTTAAAGTTCATTAATATTATAAAATAATTTATTTTGATAATAATGGGATTACACATTCAATGTTCTTGGTTTTGATTATTTTGCATAAATATTAAATCAATTTGTTTACTTTTACTAATACCCTATTTGAAATAAAATATGAAACCAGTTTTACCTTTCTTTTTTTTATGGAGTAGTTGAATAGTATAGTTTCAAATGGTTAGAAAATAAAAGGATAAGGTTATGTTGGCTTCGTCAGCCAAACAAAGAAGAAGAAAAAACTGACACCCTCTTCAGTGCGGTCTGGATACAGTTCGTACTCTCACCCACTCTCCCTCGTTGGATGAGATCTGATTACGTTTCTAGACACAACTTTGTAGAAAAAGATAACATTTATTTTTCAAATTTCAAAACATCGATATTGATCACATCATTTCTGTAACTTTTTTCATATTTTATCTTCAATATTTGTTTTTTCAATCTGTAATAATTCATAGAAAAAAAGTATTAATTTTTGTACACGTTTATTTGTTTGTTTTATTTTTAATTTGTGTTTCTAATAATTTTATAAATATTTATTTTTCAACTGTTAGATAAAACCGTTAGATTCCACAAATAACATAACTCTGTTCATAAGTCGGAGAAAACAAGTGATAGTTCTTTTTCATTGATTAATGAAAAATAAATATAGCATAAAAGATAAATATCAATGTAACTCATAGTCAACTTTGTAAAAAACTTAATATATCACATTCAATACTCCATATTAGAATTTTATTTTTTTAGAATACATTTTTTTCTTAATAGTTTGAAAATTATTCTTTTATAACATAAAATGTCAATAATATTTTCTAAAATGTCAAGAACATAAAATATATTTTAAAAATAATTTTAAAACAAAATCTTTCCGCTAAAACTTTATAAGAAAGCGAGATCACGTTGACAAAAAGTAAAAAGTATTTTAATTTAATTGACAATAGGTATATATTTTTTAAAATTTAATCATTATATATGATTTTAAAAGCACTGTCTCGAGGTTGAGAGTGAATTTAGAAAAGAGTGTGTAGTATACACCGAAAGCAAAAGATATAACAATCTTTAAGAACAGAAAATAAAAAAATGAAAAATAGTATAATATTTTATGTAAAAAATATTGATTTGATTGATGTATTTTAAATTTCTATTTTATTTTTAACTATATTTTAAAATTAAAAGAAAAATAAATTAAAAATATTAAAAACAATAACACACGATGTTCACCATAATATAAATCAATCATTTGTACTACTTATGTATATGAAAAAGGTCCTTTTAATATCTATATTTTCAAATTTTACTTCTTAAATTTTTTTAAATTAAAATAATTATTCTATCAATTTTAATTGATCGTTTATTTCATTTTAATTATTTTTTTATTTGACTGTTTTTCTAAACTTAATATTTTTTAATTAAAAATTTATCTACAAAATAAATAAAAATCACTTACAATAAAATTATAAAAATTATTTATATTTAATTTTATAATTTTAGTAACAACAGTAATAACCATTTTTTTATTTTTTTATTATCATATAAGAGTTAAAACAACACATGTATGTTAAGTGATATATCGACTCTATGTACTACAAATCATTTATTATCATTTTATAAAATTATTAATTTTCCTAAAAAATAAAGACACAAAATAAAGAAGAGTATTATTTTGCTGCACCTCCAAACGGTTTTTTCTTTCTAGACTTCCAAATTCAAAAAATAACTATTAGTAAATGATGTTAAATTTTTTTTGAACGAATTTTGAAATTTGTTAAAGATTTAAAAAGATTTTAACAGATTTTAAAATTCGTTAAAAAAATCTATTAATTTAAATATCTATTAAAAAAATCTATTAATTTCAAAATCGTTGAAAATTTTGAAAATTCCATCAATAAATTTTAAAATCCATTAAAATCTTAGAAAAATCCTTCATTAAATTTTAAAATTTGTTGAAGCCTTCCAAATATCATTCTACAGCTTTTTCGAAATCTGTAAGCATAAAAGATAGAAATGTATGATTTTATGAACTGCAGAGGGAAAGAAACTTTAAAAAATATATTTTAAGTTAATTTTTTTAGAAGATAGTTTTGAAATTTTAAAAAAATTTGAAGATACAGAAAGAAATGGTTAGAGGTGTAGGAAAAAAGCCCAGTAAAAAATAATTAAAGGGTGTTTCACCCTGTAACTCCAACCCTTTCATCCTACCTCCAATTTTCATCCCTGAAGATGGTTATACATTAAAATTGATTTATTGAAAAATTAATGTGTACATTAAATGAAGCGTTTTTCAGCGTTAAATATATTGTTTAGAAGACCTGCACCACATTCACCTCTGTTAAGTGTTTGCACTTCATGCACTCATTTTCTTTAGTTTTCTCCTACTTGAGTTTTGAGAGATTATTATAACATTTCATTTATAAGTGTTTAATTAAATAATTTAAAATTTTTAGATAGATATTTTGTATACTTGTATGAATATTTTAAATTTATTAAAAATACAAACTGTCAAACCCTTGAAAATGACATGTGGAAGAAAGGGACAGATGTCTCAAAAAGATGAGTTTGAGTATTTTATATGGCTTTCTCAAAACACAGCTTATCCCATTTCTCAGAATTTATATCTCTCTAAAACTCAAACCTCTACATTTTCTCTTCTTTCTTTCTAGAAATCCTCTATCTCCTTTCATTTTTTCCTCAAACAGCCACCGTCTAAGCAATTTGGGAGTCAAGATCTCAATCTACACCGATCAAAATCAAGTTTAGAGTCAAGTAAGTTCATTCTCTTCTTAGAAATTCTACTTCCTGACACATGCAAACCAAGTTCCTGGTTGCATGTGTTCATCAGCTCCTTCTTCTTAGTTCTCACTATTTTTCTGGTAATTTGGGTTGGTATTTCTTCACCGTTCGGTGAAGTATAGGTGTTCTTGGTATAATCCTGGGAAGGAAGCAAAGTCTGAAAAAGAATAATCATTGTTCGGTCCGGTCAAGAGGTAAGGGAAGCTAAATAATTTAATTACTTGATTTTGATGTATGAAAATGTTGTTTGATAATTATGCATGTGTGTGAAACTGATCTGGATAAAGCGGTATGAGTATAAAATTGGATGAATTGGATGTTCGGTGCTGTTGGTGTGGAATATTGATGATGTGATTATGATAATTTTGTATCTGCATGATTATGGTTCAGTGGCCGAGTGAAATTGAAAGGTAGTGTGGTATTGAAATTGGAAAATTGTTTGGGTTTGGTCTGTATAGGAAATCTGATTCCCGGTCATTGAGTTTATGATTCTGCAGAATTGATTCTCAAATCTGTGATGAAACTCTCTTAGCAATGTTAGAAAAGTTTAAATAATCTTAGTCCAGTATAAAGAAGTGTTTAATATATGTTTCGAGGATTAGAGGTTGGACGAGTATAGTGGAATTGGTAATGTTTGGTGTCGATCATTATTCTGCAGTTATTCTGCAGAATTATGTAGTTCACTAAGGGTTCGGGGTTGACCGCTCGACCATGCTCTGATTTGGTCGTTCGGCCTTCTCCTGTGTTCGGTTATTAATTGGGTTTGGTGTGTTTGGAGTCCTCCCAGTTCATGACCGTTCGGCCTTAGTAGCGCTCAGTCTCGGTAATGCTTATTTTGTACTACCGCTCGGTCTCAGTAGTGATTGGTCTTGTATTGGTACTTGGTTGGTATTGATGTCCGGTCGAAACTCTTAGTGTTCAGCATGAGCCCTAAGTGTTCGGCCTAAGCCTATAATGATTAGTCTAAGTTAAAGAGTGTTCAATCTTAGACTGATACTCGGTTTCTTAAAGAGTGTTCGGTCTTAGTCTGATACTTGGTTTCTTAAAGAGCGCTCGGTATTGTACTAGCCGTTAGGCTAGTAATAGCGCTCGGTCTAGTACTAGCAGTTAGGCTAGTGATAGCGCTCAGTCTTGTACTAGCTCTTAGGCTAGTGATAGCGCTCGGTTCTGTACTAGTGCTCAATATCGTAAAGTGTACTAAGTTAGCAGTGTTTGATCTAAGTCGATATTATTCGTTCCAAATCATAAGTGCTTGATATAAGTTCAAATGTTCGACTCCTACTTGAGTCTTATTCTCAAAATGACCATTCGGTCATATTCTCATATTGGGAGTGCTCTCCTGTTCGTTCTTGTTCATAGGTTATGTTGAACTTTCACGTTCGGTCTGGTTTAAAGGTGGGATTATTGTTTCACTGTGATGTGTGATATGTATTTAAAGATATGATGAATGAGGAAATATGTTGAATGAAGTATGTATTTAAATTGTGATACACATGAAATTATATGGGTATGAAAGAGTATTCCAGGGAGGAATATCTCAAGATTGGTTATTGAATGGTAAAGTATAAATATGGTCAGACCAAACTTTCGTTCATCCTGACGTTCTAATGGTCATCGAGTCTCAAGTAGAGAATGGTGGCGCATGTGGTGAGAATAGCAGGAGACCTGGTTGCGTATAGCTTGGGGTTCCAGCTATCGGACTAAACTCGTGTGTAGACTTGGGTTTCCAGCTACAGTGAGGGATGAAGGGCTAACCTCGTGTGGCGGCTTGGGTTTCCAGCTATGGTAATTTTGATGGTTTTCCAGAGTACCTTTCCACGAGTGTAAGAACGTCGTATCTACATAATTCATACAGTCTGGGCACTCAGAGTAAAGTGAAGAGTCAATGCATGCATTGTAGTATGATTATGGGTGGAAATGTATGATTGTTTGTTACATGATGGACTGATTGATTTATATCAGATTTATGTGAGTAATCTGTTTACATAGTTAATTAAATTACACTAGTTTACCCTTATTTTCCTGTCTTGTCTGGTTGTCATTTCGGTCGTCCTCGTCCTTGCAATGATCACCCTGTGAGTGTGAGCAGAAGGAGCTGAAGTTTTTTTGGAGCAGGCGATGGTAGGAGAAGATGGTTCTTGCTAGGGTAAGACCGTTCGGTCTGGTGCTGGTTTTGTATTAGTAAAAGATCGTTCGGTTTAATACGCTGCTTGTATGACTGATCAGTCTGATCTTATGAGTTGTGTTAGTATAGGTTTCTTTAAAGTTGTAAATTTATGGTTATTCTAGGATATCTGTAAATTAACTTTATTGTTCTTGTAAACTGTTATATTTTATTATGAATGTAAGGACTCTTAAGTATAGTTTAAAGCTATATTTTTGGGGATGTTACACAAACTTATTTAAAATTTATATCAAAAAATTATAAAAGTTATCAGGTAGTTTTAAGTATTATTGTTTTTTGATTTTATAATTTAATTATAAATGTTTAATTTATTCTATTAGTTTTAATTTTGATAAAATTTTGTTATAAAATAAATTGTTGTGAGAACCAGATGAAATGGCATGCAGAGAAACATAAACGCTGAAACTGTTAAGAATGTTTGACCATATTCTTTTTGATTTCCATAAAAATTAAAATAAATTTTAATTAGGGGCAAAATAGGAATTCTGTTAAAGTTTGGAGGTGCAAAATGAAAGGGATTGAAGGTGTAAGGTGAAACGCCCCACAATAATTAAGATACCCATATTCAACTAGGCCTAGCCCATTTACCATCTAAGCAACTTTTATTAGTATTTAATTCAAATTTATTTTTGGCATAAACCTTTACTAAAAATCTCTTTACAGAGATTTAAAAACATTTTTGCACGCATTAATAACATCATTTATATATCGCGTGAAATAAAATCCTTGGGCCTGCAAACTATATTTGTATTTTGAGATTAAATGAATTATTTTAATTTATACACTCACTGCAAACTATATTTGTGTTTATTTTTCAAAAATCTTTCTACCTTTTAAAGATATCATTCTCAAATACAAATCCCCTTTCTGTTTTTCTTTTACTCAGAAGCAGTAAAGAAAGATTATAGGGCAGCTGTTTTGGTCCCCAATTTTTTTTTCTGTCAGAAATTAAAGTATACATATAATTATAATTAAATTATGAAGATTTCCAATGTGTTTTTAACATACATCATTTAATTCTAATAAATATAAAAACATAAAATGAAATATATTAAAGCATAAGAACGGATAAAATATAAAGAGAAATAATATTTTTTTTTATATTTTCTTTTCTTACGTGTTCAATTATTCTTTTTTTTACAATAAAACATATAAATCATTATTTCTATTTATTTCTCATTGGTATTTTCTATCTTTTAAGAAAAAAAGTAAAATATATATTCATTATTTCTACTCATATTTCATGTCTCGCTTTTTTATAAGAAAAATAAAATAACTCTCTCTCCTCCCTTTAACATTGATTTTATAGTATAATATTCTTTTATATGACTTTTTACTTTTACTGTTTCTAATGTAAATAGAATATTTCATAATGTTCAGTTTTAGATGTAACTTATTATGTTTCTTAAAATTTTAGGTATGATTCAATTGTTTAGGATAAAAAAATAGATGTAATTTTTATATATTTTTAATTACATTCATTTATGTATTACTTTTGAAATATTCTTTTAAATATCACTTGTAATTTGTAAATCTATTAATTAATTTAAAAAAACATAAATTCTGATATCATTATTTAATATTGAAATTTAACAAAATCTTATTTATTCAAATCATCATATCAGTCCAAAACTTAAGAATTAAATTTTATAACTTAAAAAAAATCAAATATTTTCCAAAATTCTTAAAAGTTATACGGTACGTCTATTTACATATATGTATTTTCAACCATATCTTTAACAATATCTGCTTTCGTATAACACAAATTATATGATCATCGCAATATACATAAACAAGTAAGGGTAAATGAGCCAACAAATACACATGATAATATATTAATTATATGACTCAGTCACACTGCTCAAAACAATCAATTCAAACACATAAATCAACTACAGGCATGAAAATCATGAAGTCGTATTACTACCAAGTAATACCTTATCAGGATGTCTTTCTCATGTAATCTACTGTCATGCTGCCTGTTTACCAAAGTCTTACGGTTAGAGTCACCCTGCCTACTCACCTAAGCATTACGGTCAGGGTTATCTTGCCTGCTCACCAAAGTCCTACGATCAGAACTTGTTTCCTTCTACTTTCTGAAAGTCTTATGAGTAAAATTTTTGGCTTCCAACACTAACTGAACAAATGAAATATAACACATAATCACATCATCCAACACCAATTGAATAGATGACACATAACATCAACTGAATCGACAACATCAACACAACTCGACCAACAACAAAACAACTCAGTCACATTCAATCGCAACTCGACAAATCATAGAAATAAGTCGGTCAAAAGTAGAATAACTCAGCCACATTCAAACACAACTCAACAAATAACAGAAACAACTTGGCCAAGGTCAGAAACCTCGTGGCCAATCTCCAAAACCTCTCTGCAAAGTTAAAAATTCTCTCAATCGAGATTCAATAAAAACTTGGTCCAAAACCAACCTAGCTCAACAAAGACCAATCCAACCCGACAAAGACCAACCCGACCAACAAAGACCAACCTAGTCTGACCAGAATGTAAATTTATATTATGGATTATACAATCTAAAATATAGTTTACATTATAATTTTTTTTTTCCAAATTTGTAGTATGAATTGTACAATTTATAATGTAATTTGTATTCTAAATTTTCTTCTAAATTTACATTAGAGATTGTACAATCTGAAATATAAATTTACACTAGGATTGTACAATTCAAAACATAATTTACATTCAAAATTGTCTTTCAAATTTATATTACAGATTATATAATCCAAAATATAAATTTATGTTACGGATTATACAATCTAGAATGTAATTATATTTCAAATTTTCTTACAAATTCGTATTACATATTGTATTACGAATTATACAATTCAAAATAATATCTTTATTTTGAATTATTTTCAAAATTTGTATTATAAATTTTATAATTGAAAATATAAATTTATATCATGAAAATTCAAAATATTTACGTTCAGAATCTAAAATATATTTTTTTTTATTAATTTCAAAACAAAGAATGTAATTGGAATTTTAAAAAATATGAGATTGCAAGAAGAAAATATGGTGAAGAAATTCCCCACATTAACTAAAAACAAATCTTACATTTGTTAAATATGGAAGACGAATATAAATATGTATTTTACTTTTTAGTTTTAAAACGATAATGAATATAGTTAAATTTATATCGTCTTGAGTTGTCATCTCAAATATAGCAACTATGAATTAATTAGAATATTGTAACATCCCAAAAATATAGCTCTAAACTATATTTAAGAGTCCTTACATTTACAATAATTTAGAACAATTACAAAAAAATAGATTGACTTACAGTTATCCTAAAATAACTATAAGTTTTAAAACTTTATAAAGTTCCTATACTATTACAAAACAAAGTAAATAACCGAACAATTATTATTAAATTATAGAATTGTGACCGAACGGTTCACCAGAACTATAGTTGTGACCGAACGGTTCACCAAAAACTATATACAACTTGATGACCGAGCGGTCATAACCTAAGCAGCAGGATCCTCTCCCTCCAGTGCCTGCTCCAGAGAACCCTCTTCACACTCTGCTCACACCCATAGGGTGATCATTGTAAGGACACAGACGACTGAACGGACAACATGAAAAGACAGGAAAATAAGGGTAAGCAAATGTAATTTAATTAACCATGTTAACATGCAATTCAGACACACATATAATACAATCATACATATATAGAAATCATACAATCATGTTATAACCGACCACTTCTACAATGACTGTCCGGACTGTATGAATTGTGTAGCTACGATGTTTGTGCACCCGGATGGTGTAGTAGCTGCAATGCCCTCAACAGCTGCCATCGGGGTTAGTCCGTTATACCTCGCCCAAGTTACCCTTATGGATTAGAACCTCCTGCCATTCTCACACATGAGTTACTCCTCTCTACGTGAGAATGAGTAATCACAGAGTATCAAGATAAAGGCCAGCTAAGCAATAACCACATTCATACTTTACAATTCCATAACAATCCATGAGATATTCCTCCTTGGAATTCTCTTTCTTATCCACATATCATACCATACTTCAGTACCAACATACTTCCTCATCCATAACACATTTAAGTAAAATCAAACCGAACAGTAAAACAACCACCACCCTTGAGCACAACCGAACGTAAAATATCAATATAACTGAACAAGACCGAACAGGAGAAACTCTCCCTACATACGAACATGATCGAACGGTCATTTAGAGAGTAAGACTCAAGTAGGATCCGAACACTTAAACTTATACCGAGCACTTATGACTTAGAACGGATACTATTATCTTAAATCGGTAACTAATGGCTTAATACAAGTACGATATTGAGCACTAATATAAGAACGAGCGCTAATAAGAGACCAACCAACCCAATAATACCGATCGCTAGCATTATCATAAATGCTAGTACTATACCGAGCGCTAACACTAACATAAATGCTAGTATAAGACCGAGCGCTAATACTAGCATACTGCTAGTGTAAGACCGAGCGATAACAAGAACGAGTGCGAGTACAAAACCGAGACTATACTGAATGAGCGCCAGTACAAGTCGAACACTACCAAGAACGAGCGCTAGTACGAGACCGAACACTACCAAGAACGAGCGCTAGTACGAGACCGAGCACTACCAAGAACGGGCGCTAGTACGAGACCGAGCACTACCAAGAACGAGCGCTAGTACGAGACCGAGCGCTATGCTAGGAAACCCACCCTTCTAAGACCGAACGATCTTGAACTGTAGGACTCCGAGGAGACCAACTCCAGTTAATAACCGAACACAAAACAAGACCGAGCGGTCAACAGTAACCACTCGGCATTCTACATGATTCTGCAGAACTTCTACATAATTATGAACAATGCCTAACTTAACCAAACCAGAATATCTTTGCCAATATCTAATCCTCCACTTTCGAATTATAAATCAATTCAACCCTATTGAAATATACCTAAACCATAATAACATCAATCAAAAGAATCCCATAAACGATTTCTCCAAATCACTTACTTAACATAACAGACCAAACGCTATAATGCAGAAAACCCAACCCATTCACAGGTTTCGACTATACATATAATTTAAACACAAAATCCAGTCAATCATCCAATTATTCATACATGTAAACGTTCCGACAAAAATTACAAACCCAGAAAATCATAATTAAATTACTAGCTTCCCTTACCTTAAAGCAACTTGACAACTTTAACTTCTCCACAGTTTGCTAAACCGCAAGTGATACTAAGACATTCTACAGACTTTGGATCGATGAAAGGAAACCAACCACCGAACCAGAAACAGAATCAGAATGAAAGGCTGATGAACACATGTAAGACCGCATAATGCTTGCATGTGATAGGAAATGCAGAATTTTTCAAAAAGATAAAGGAATTAAACTTACCAGCTCAAAACAACAACTTGATCGGTGCAAAGGAAAACTCTTGACACTAGGAAGGCTCAGCCACGACCTGATTGATGATTAGGTGAAGAAGAAGTGAGAATTTCTAAAGAGAAGGGAGAGGAAAGGTAGATGATTCTGTCTTAGAGAGATACAGAGTCTGAAAATAATGAGACCATCTTTGTTTAAATTTTCTATTTATATGCTCATGCAACACTTGGTCTCTTTATTTTGAGATATTTGTCCCCCTCATAACACAAAATTTCTGGACTCTCACACATATACTCATATAATATCTTTTACTTTAATTAAAGTGTCAATTTTGTAATTTAGGCGCATAAGCAATTTATAATTGCAACCATACAACATTTACACTTATATTTAAATTTTGAAAGAAAAAAAAATAGCAACATGTACTTAAACAACTACTTTTGCTTAAACAATAAAAATACGTTATAATTGATGAACAATAACAATATAATATGTATAAGGATATTTTTTTGATGAATAGTTTGCAAATCATTATATTATCTATGCATATTATTTAGCTTCATCATATCCTTCACCCTAAATATTTTGAATGATAAAATTATGATAGAATAGTATTAGAGGTATATCCAACTTGATCAACAATCAAACATTTCTAATAAAAACATGTTATATTTCTTTTCAAATATTAGTGAAGTGTATATTGCATTTTTAATAAGATTTGCATAATCACCTCAATTAAAAAACGAAACTATGAAAATGTACAAGATAAGTCACCCAACCTTACGAAAGAAAATATAAAATATCATATACTTTTGGAAGTATAAAAATAATCTATAGAAAAAATATTATAAGTAAAAACACTACAAAAAAAATGGCATTACCGAAAGCCAAAATCCCTCGGAAACAGCCAAAAGCCGTCGGAAAAAGACATTTACAGACGGCCTACCAACGGCCATCGAGCCGTCGGTAAATCTCTTGTCGCTAACAATTACCGACGGCTTTTGCCCTTCGGTAATTACCGAGGGCCAAAAGCCTTCGCTAATTACCGAGGGCCAGAAGCCTTCGGTAATTACCGAGGGCCACAAGCCTTCGGTAATTACCGAGGGCCAAAAGCCTTCGGTAATGACATGAGATGGGTATTGACCGAGGGGCAAAAGCCTTCGGTAAGTGGCACGAAAAAATAACAGTTCACTCTATTTTTTATGAAACCAACCACGCAAACAGACCTGCATAACAGTTTCAAGCACAAACAGACCTGGATAACAGTTTTCAAGTATATACAGATCTGCATAATGTGCATCTCAAAGATGCAATCACTAATCAATATCCATAGAACATCCATTAAGAAATAGAACATGCAGTAATCCATATAACATGTAATTTATAGTTAAAACATAAAACCATATTGATGTCCTAACATCCAAAGTCATCTAGTTTTATAACATCGAAATGATCTAAATTCCAATTGTTTGTAATATCCAAATGTTTGTAATATCCAACAGTTTCTATTAGAAGTAAAAACAAAATCAAACTAATAATGTACATAGTCTTCATCAGAATGATCTTCATCATCCTGCTCTTGTATTGATGGCTGGACTGGTGTGGGTTGGACTGATGAGGGTTGGACTGATGAGGGTTGCTGGACTGATGTGGGCTGCTGAGGGGCAACGGGTGATGACGAGGAGGGTCGTGGCTGTGTCGAAGGGATATGTTGTACGTCCTGTGAGGTCTCAGGCAACACTCTCATGACTAGGGCCTTAAAGTTTGTAAACTCTGCTCTGAGATCAGTGAGCTCCTGGTCACGTTGCTCCAGTGCTTGCATGAGGCGGGCAATAACCTCCTCAGGAGCAGTGGTGGAAGAAGAAGGTTGGTGCTTCAGAGTACCTCCTCTCGATGCCGTGTAGTTTGCAGCAAGTTGTCCTGCACCGTACAAGCGACCCTTTTTTCTTGCCACCGACGATGTCGACCCAGCACTGCGTCCTACGGATGTCGTCTTCTGCATTACTCGCATCATCCGGTGTAGGAGCTGACTCATGTTCAGATCTAACCTGTGAAAGTCTCGTAGAAAATTCTTCCTATTGAAACATTAAAAGCAATGTTAGGGAATGACATAACATAAATGAAAAATTAGTAATAGTAATAGTGTTATTTGCTTACATGAGTCTTCCGAGATCTTTCATCAACGAACTGATTAGTGCCCTTCCGAACATGAGTCTGTGCAAAGACCTCATCAACATGGACCGCCCGTCCCAAAGCTTGTGCCTGTAACAAAATTGACAATTATAACTGTACATATGAAATAAAAAATACATAAGTAGGGCCATGAAAGCAAAAGTTAGGGAATGAAATTTTACCATACGAATGGCATGCTCATGAATGGTTATCGACCCACCAGTATGCAGGGTGCCACCCTTTTCAGATGCTCTATTCCTCTGGGCTTTGGCACACTTATTGCGAAACTCTACTGTATTCCAATGAGCCAGTAAAGAGTTCCAAATTTGATCACCCAGCCAGTAAGGGTGCTGTCCTGCATTGCGGGCATCCCTAAACATCTCTGAGAGCCGATGAGATGCTTTCATGTGGAAATTTCTGTGTATCTGAGTTTCATGTTCAGGTTTCCACTGCACCTTCATCTGTAACATTAAAGAGAACAAACATTGATTACAAAACATACTAAAATAAGAGGGACAATTAGTTTAGTGGATTGTTCACCTGAAAACGCTCCCAGAATGGCTTTCTGTCGTCGTCAGGTATTGCTCCCCAAGTAGGCCATGGACTTAAAAATTGTTGCTTAATTGAACGTGTGATGGCCTGGGAAGCAACCCTAGATGGAATAAACCTGCATAATAGAAGTCATATCAATTACAGTAAGGTATAAACATCAAATTATGTGAAGAGATTAATATCTTACACTTTACCATACGGCTCAATCCATGGTCGATCATGGAGGGGCGGGTCAACACCATCACCATCACCACTTGAATCTGGATCAGCAGATGGTGTGACAGTCTGAGAAGGCGGTATAGTAGATGAGGAAGTTATCGAAGTAGGGTCAGGGAGAGGAGTGGGGGTAATAACCACAGGGGAAGGAGTAGGGTTTATAATCACAGGAGGAGGAAGAGGGTCTGCTGCAGGGGTAGTAGAAGGGTGTGCTGCAGGAGTAGGAGAAGGCTGTACTGTAGGGGTAGGAGAAGGCTGTACTGTAGGGGTAGGAGGAGGCGCCACAGATGATGTACCGGGGGCAGCAATGCTAGGTAGTCTACCAGGCACCCTAAGTACATACTTTGGTGCCTGCCGTTGCCTCTTTTTAGGCCTTGCTACCCCCTTTCCTTTATCAGGACGTTCTGAACCTTGTCCTGTCATTACTGCATCGGAATGGTTACAAATAAAGGGAGAAAAAAGAAATGAATAAGGAAGGATCAATGTTTTTTAAAGTCAATGTCTAAATAATTGCATACAACTTTTGACATAGTATTTTAGATAACTGTATTCAAATGATAGTTCAATTTGCTACAATAGATGTCCAACATTCAATCGTCGTCATCTTCATCTTCATCATCTTCTTCTTCTTCATCGACATCATGATCATCATCTTCATCTTCTTCTTCTTCATCATCATCTTCATCTTCTTCTTCTCCTTCTTCTTCTTCTTCTTCTTCTTCGTCTTCTTCTTCTTCCTCTTGTTCTTCATCACCTTGTAATTCATCGCCATCACCATCAGGGTCGACCAATGCGGTTATACGTTCAACTTCAAGAATTTCTTGTGGTTGTGACATTTGGTCAAGTTGGTAGGCAACATCTTCCTCAACCTCATTTGAGTCAATGCGACCTCTAGGCTTGGTTTGTATTGCTACAACCCAACCACGTTTGTCAATATTGCGGAATGGTGGATATGGCACATAATAAACCTGTCGGACATTAGTTGGTAGAATGAAAGGATCAAACGGTTGATATCTTAATCTTTGGTTGAGTTCGACAATATTAAAGCGTGGATCAACTCTAGTACCAGCTCTAGAAGGATCAAACCATTCACAATAAAAAAGTACTACTCTGTTTGGAGAAGTAGTGCTGTTGTACTCCAGCTCATATATTTTATGAATGATGCCGTAGAAATCATCATAACAACCCTCTGTTAGGCCCTTCACATACACACCACAATTTGATGTTTTCTTTCCTTTAGACCATTCTTGTGTATGGAATTTGTAACCATTGGTGAAGTAAGTGTGTCATTCTTTGACACATCTCATTGGCCAATTCGAGAGATGTCTTAACTCTTGAACTGTAGGAGTTAATGCCTGATTAAAAACCTACAAATACACTACAAAAATTATGACAGCAAGAGTCAAATTAACCGATTTCTAAACGTACGAAAAAATACAGACCTGATTTCTAAACCAATGGGGAAACTCAGAGTGTATTCTAGCAGAAGTATTTCCTTCTGTGACTTGCTCGACGACAAGAAATGAGCTGGTACAAACGAAATTTGTTAGTGTATAACAATTGTGTCGTTGGAAAGATAAGAGATGGATGATGACATACTCAAGGTATGGCTTCACTTCAGTGCAATTGATTAAGACATGGACATGAGCAGAATTGAATTCAGCATCAGTTAACCAATGTGTGAACTCTTTCCCTGCGTGACGGCCAGATTGTCGGAAAACTGATAATGCACCTTCACGTGGTTGAACTTTCCATTGCATTTCATTTCTGACATGAGTGGGGGACAACATGAAGTTTTTGAAATAATGTGAACAAAAATAAGTTGTCTCTCTGTGCAAGTAAACTGCACAAATTGAGCCTTCTACTCTAGCTTTGTTTTTAACTGAACGTTTGGATTCTCCCATAAACCTTTCAAAGGGATACATCCACCTGTATTGCACGGGTCCCCCAAGCCAAGCTTCATATGCAAGATGAATTGGAATATGCTCCATTGAATCAAAGAATGCAGGAGGGAATATTCTTTCCAATTTGCAGAGAATAATCGGGATATTTTCATCCATCTTTTTAAGGGAATTCTCCTTTAGTGTCGTGCAGCACAAATCTTTAAAGAAGTTACTGATTTCTATTAGTGGATTTAACACGTGCATTGGCAAACAACTGAACGCAAGAGGGATGAAAGTCTCCATGAATACATGACAATCATGACTCTTCAACCCTTGAATAGTACCGTTCTGAACATTGGCACATCTGGACAAGTTAGAAGCATATCCATCTGGCATTTTAAGCTCCTTGATCCATCCACACACTATTCTTGTCTCATCTTTTGACATGGTGTAATTTGCTTTTGGTTTAAATAATCGGCCGTTACCTTGCGCCTTCAACTCTAAGTCTTTTCGTCCACAATACAAAGGTAAATCTTTTCTTGCTTTCTCATTATCTTTTGTCTTACCTTTAACATTCATAACTGTGTTGAAGACATTGTCAAAGAAATTTTTTTCTGTGTGCATGACATCGAGGTTGTGTCTTAGCAAGTTGTCCTTCCAATAGGGAAGTTCCCAGAATATGCTTCTTTTAGTCCAATTATGCCATTCCCCAAACCCTTCTAGCCTATTATGACCAGATTCAGTGACTTTTGGATAGTCTTTCACTCTTCTCCAGACGTGTGATCCAGTCAACTTTGGTGGGGGCATATCTGTTTCAACTTGCCCTTTGCGAAATGCCTTTTTGTTTCTTCTAAAGGGGTGATCAATGGGCAAGAACCGTCGATGGCAGTCAAACCAACTACTTTTCCGCCCATAACTCAATTGGAATGACTTTGTGTGTTTCATGCAATGTGGACAAGCTAATCGACCATGCGTGCTCCATCCAGATAACATGCCGTATGCTGGGAAGTCATTAATAGTCCACATCAACGTTGCCCTCATAAGGAAATTTTGCTTCCTTGAAACGTCATACGTCCAAACACCATTCCATAACTTCTTCAAATCATCAATCAAAGGCTCCAAATAAACATCAATCAATGATTTGGGATTAGATGGACCTGGTATTATACACGATAAAAACATGTACGGCTTTGTCATACACATCTCAGGTGGTAGATTGTATGGGGTAACTATCACGGGCCAACATGAATATGGTGATGCCGAGGCCTGAATGTATGGGGTAAACCCATCAGAGCATAGACCAAGTCTTACGTTACGCGGTTCACTTGCAAAGGAAGGATGTTTACGATTGAAGTGCTTCCAAGCTTCACCATCGGAAGGATGACACAAAAGTCCTTCAGTTTTGTTACCATCATGCCATGTCATGTGTTCTGATGTTTGCATTGAAGTAAACATTCTTTGTAATCTTGGAATTATAGGCAAGTAGAACATGGACTTTAAGGGAATGGGTTTTTTTTGCCTCCGTCCATCATGCATCGTATGATATCTTGGTGAGCCACAAAATTTGCATTCAACCAACAATGCATCTTTTTTACCAAAGTCATTGTCGTAGAATAACATACATCCATTAACACAACAATCAATCTTCTTCACTTCCAATCCCAACTTTGAAACACATTTTTTTGCTTGGTAATAATTCTTCGGCATCAAATTGTTTGGTGGTGTCAAATCTAACATCAATTTTGTATAAAAGTCCACTGCTTCAATGGGCACGTTCCAATTAGATTTGCCAGCCATGAGTCTAATGCACACTGATAATTTTGACTCAGTTGAACCTTCAAATACAGGCAGATTTGCCTCTGTCAGTAAATTGAAAAACCTCTGTGTGGTTTCATTTGGAGGCTCTTCATAATGGCTATGGTTTGCTTCTTGTTCAGCGTGGCGACGAAGAACATTGTCGACCATCTCTTGCATATCCACAAATTGATCTATCTCAGATGTATGTACACTACTATTCGAACCTGATGCAAGCCGCTTTTCAGCTGTAGTGGAGGTCGAAGGAATTTGTTCACCATGAAAAGTCCAAACCGTGTAATTAGGCATGAACCCTTTCTGGTATAGGTGAAGCTTGACGACTTCATCTTTCAAAATCCTTGTACATTCGCACTTCATGCATGGACATCGAATCCCTCCATCAACAGCATAATATTGATATCGTCGGGCCGTCTCCACAAACTCTTCAACTCCGATGACAAAAGATTCCTTGAAACCTCTCCTTCCACTATAACAATGGTCGTACATCCATCCACGATGGTTGGTAAAATGGGTCATGTTCTGTGACAAGCCAAACAAATAAAAACTTAGCCAAAACAGCAACACTCCATGTGACATAAGTAATAAACCTATTACTACTCAAGTCGAACATGGAGGGCAATTTTAACACTACTGTCATAGGCATACAATAAGGGCATGCAAAGACAACTCCTCAGTATCGAAATGTCTTAAACATCCTAAGGGGTTGTGTATTAAATTTGGAGGAGACAACTTATTATTAATGAAGTTATCTTTGTATATATTACTTCCAAATATTTTGTAGGTTCTAAGTGTTTATACTACTTTTACCTTTCTCTTTCTATTGAGAATGTGTGTAGTACCAAAGGATTTTAAATGACTAGTTAACTTAATCAAGTTGTACCATATTATGACTTTTATCGTATTCTGCTAACTAGTTTTAGGTTCTAGGTAGTCATCTTTTGAGTTTTAGGTACTTTTGGTAGTGTCATTTTTGTACTAGGTAGGTTTAACTGTTCTAAACTTTTTAGAACAGTGTTTGTGTAGTTTGGTAGCCTACTTTAGTATGTTGTGTTTTTTGGTCAAACATTAAGACTTACTTTAAATGTGGTTGGATGTTGGACATAAAGGGAGAGAGTGAGATCAAGTTTGGACCATAAACATGAACCAAAGGCACGGATTATAGGTCTGTTATGTAGTTTTTTACCATACAAATCAGAATTTAAATCAAATACAAGTCCACATTTCAAAATATTCCAATAAGGTTATCTACAATGCTAAAATCAGCACATACCCAACAAAGTTTACAATGAATGCACATTCAGGCACCAAAAACAGGACTTTGAAAACTTCAATAAAATATGATTGAGTACATACTTGTTTCAGATGCTTAACTCCTCCTAATTTGCAACACCTCCAAATTTGACACCAACTTGATTCAATTGAACAGTGGGTCTTCCTCCAAAAAACCTATATTTGCAACATATAATAATCTTTATATACCAACTTATAATAATGTTACATATTATAAACAAACAGTAGCTTAAAATGAATAATGCACGACAAAAAGTTCAAAATGACCACTCTACTTCCATTTTAACTCAAAAAGTAATGGTTTAAACACCAAATCTGGCTATAAGCTAAAATATCTGGTGTTGAACAGTGTTATCAACTTTAGAACACCAATTTAAGCTTCTTCAAGCTTTTCAATAGCATAAAA
Source organism: Vigna umbellata (assembly GCF_029865625.1). Classification (NCBI taxonomy): domain Eukaryota; kingdom Viridiplantae; phylum Streptophyta; class Magnoliopsida; order Fabales; family Fabaceae; genus Vigna; species Vigna umbellata. The sequence goes on along the minus strand of NC_142169.1, from coordinate 18,055,192 downwards.
ACAAACAAAATTCGAAAATTACCCTTGTTATAGCCAATTTATGAAGCAAATGACACCATTATACCCCCAAAATTAGATTTACAGAGTCAAATGAATTTTGGACACTGAAATGGACTTACAATCAACAAATAAGACTTGAGAAAGATACTACAATCACACTTAAAGACTTGCAATGTTTTTGGGAGTTTTCTTAAGGTGCAATCAAGCTTTTGCTTCACCAAATCATTGGTTAAATGGTATGCACCTAGTACTTACTCAAGTTAATGTGTATAGCACAAATTTAATAGTGAAACTAACTAGTTTAAATGGAAACAACTGACTATGAACTTCTTGCCTAATAAATAGAAAATGGAAACCCATTGCATATCCAAAGAAGTAATAGACTAAAGTCTGAAGGATATGATTGAAACCTTATAGAAGTGTATATATTTGTATTGTATTATTTAAAAATATCTCATCAGCTCCTTGATGAGTAAATATTTTATTTACTTTACTTAGCTTATTGTGCTAGTTTAAAAATGGGTTAGCACATGGGCATACCAAAGGGAATATTATTCCTCTTAAGAAGTGGAGACACCATGTCCCCACATGCACTAACATTGCAGCTGAAGAGAATGGATGTGCGCGGATACGTTTGGAAGGGAATCTTCCACCCAATTATTTCTTGATTCAATACAATACATGAAGAATGGTTCTGCAAATTGGAGGGGCTGCACGAGAAGCAACACACCACATGGCCATCATGAATACTTGCTTTGAAAATAAATAAATGGACCATTATGGAGAGCACATGGACATAGTTTATTGGCAGCAGTGGCAACTCCACATTCACGGCCCACAATGTAAAAATTTGCTTCAATTGGAGTAGTGGGAGGCACTCACGGTATGGTCCAGGGTCATGGGAAGCATGCGGCACATGGCAGGAATTTACAAAGAAGAATGGTCAGAGTGATGGCTTGGTGGATGTCACGGCTGTATGGGCACATTAAACAAACTTAATTGAAAGACTGACATTCAATAAGAAAATGTGCACGTTGGAAATAATGGGGAACAACATGCCATCAACGCACTCACTCCATTAAGCATGGGAGAAAGGCACCGAGAATGGAATTTAGAAGGCCGTGAGCTGAGGAAGGTAAAAGAAGTATAAACTTTGAATCATCTACGTATATTAGAGGTTGTTTGTACTTTACTGTTGTATATCACATAACCTTTTAATTATAATGTTTCTTTCTTTGATGTTTTGTGTACTTGTGTTTACATACAGGTTCTGGTCTAGTGAGAAGAAAACTAGGCTCTATATGTCACTAATGTAGGACACTGAATGCAAGAGAAAGAAAGATTGACCAATTAAGTTGGTTTATAAAGAACAAATTTATGCAGTTTCAAATTTTACAGATTCATCATTGTTTGATTGGGTCTGTGAACACAGCAGAACATGGGTTTAATGGACTTATGAAACCTTTTTATTTCTCGTGACTGTATGGTGGTTACTTTTTCAGGATGTTTTTGGTTACTTTCAGCTAAACTGAACTTGGGTACATAGTTTCAGGTGTCTGTTTTACATTTTCCACCTTCACTATTGCATTATTGTGAATTTCATGATGTGTATATATGTACAAATTTCTGAACTGAGTACACAACTTTCCAACTACCTTTTACACTCCTTTCATTGTTGGCTACACATCTTATATGTTCAAACATCATGCACCTATTCTGCCACATTCTATACTTACATACACTTGACCCTAATTGTTTGATTCTAGTGTGATCCACTTGTGTAAGGTACATTGTACAACTTGTGGACATTTTTGTTAGTGTCAATTGTCTTCAGCACACTTGAGGTACCAAACGAAAATGTAGTTAAGTTTGGTGTTCAAGAAAAGTACGAGTGGTTGTTGTATTGTGGCGTGAAAGGTGAATGATGAAGCCAAAGTCTTAGTGTTAACAGAGGGAACTTCCAGGGGAGACAGAGTGTGGGAAAATAAGAGATGAAGAAAGGATAACAACAATAAATTCAATGGACAAATACAAAAGAGGATACTTGCTTTAAGTTCAAGAAATTTGCCATTTGGCAGGATCTTTAATTATGCCTCACTGTTCAATTGCTCTATTTCAGAATCATGGTCTAGGTCCATTAACAGAACATAAAGTTAAATCCTAATAACTAAAACATACATAAATTCAGAACCACACAATGATAAATGTTGATAAACTTTTATATAGGTGACACATACATATGGGCCAACGACAACTAAAAAAGCACTAAACCTTCCTTCTAAATTCTAAGGTGCCAGACAAGGCACCAATTATTAGAATCAGACATACATCAAATCAACACATCCCTATAATTTTCCTACTTCTGTGACATTTTAGGCTGATTTTTATACTCTTTCATTGCACTCATAACATGATGATGGTGTTTGAGTCAGGATCCAGGTTTGGGAAACAGAGAAAGTGAAGGCCAACTGGCCCAGTATGAAATTGTGTAAATGGTAAATGAGAGAGGGAAAATAAAAGGTTACTGTAAAGTTAATTTTGGTCATGGTAAAGGGCACACTTAACTGGTTTAAAGGTCAAAAAGGACACACTTAAATAAACCATCACTTAAACATTTACAGTGATAAAATTCAAAAGAAAAGGAATTTGTTTTTAATGAGTAATTATTATTATTTGTTTTTCCGTAGTGAAGTTTACTGTGCATAATAATAATTGTATCTTTTAGTACTTATAACTCCTTGCTTGTAATCTATATAGCAGTAAATAGGAGGCTATATAGATAATAGAGGGTACTCCAACAGAGGCCACTCCAACAGAGGAATGTAACTAGGAGGCTATATCTTTTAGTACTTATAACTTCTTTTAGTACTTATAACTTCTTTTAGTAAATAGGAGGCTATATCTTTTAGTACTTATAACTTCTTGGAATGTAACTTCCTTAATAACCCTCCAACAGAGGCCACTCCAACATCTCTTGTATGAAAATTCTCTAGAGAGGGAAAAACAGAAAATGCCAGTTTCCACTTTGTACTTAACACAATCTCTCAGCATAAATTGCTCCATCTCAACCCCATCAAAAACACAACTGAGTTTTCACCAAAAGCAGGTACTATTCTACAGCACAAGGGAGGAACAACAAGAGGGGTATCAACAGTGGCAGAAGCTATGTGATAAAATGTGCAGCAAGTGACCAACACACAGTGCTGATTGGTCTGGCTGCTGACTTAGGTTGTGGAAAAACTACCTTCAAGAGGAGGCTTACCAGTGTGTTTGGAGGAGCATCAGAACCACCAAAGGGTGGCAACCCTGATTCCAACACTATCATCAGTCACACCACTATAGTCATATGCTTGGATGATTACCACTATTTGGATAGAACTGGCAGAAAGGACAAGGGAGTCACTGCCCTTGACCCTAGAGCCAACGATTTTGATCTCATGTATGACCAAGTTAAAGCAATCAAAGTTGGAATTGTTGTTCAAAAACCAATCTACAATCATGTCACTGGTCTCTTGGACCCCCCTACCTCATCAAACCTCCCACAATCTTAGTCATTGAAGGTTTGCACCCAATGTAAGTTTCTCATTTTCTCATTTCATCGTTACAACTATTTCACTCAATTAATCCTTCTTTTATTTAACTTTTGAGGAAAGTTTTGTCACTCACAGTTTAACTTTTACATTAATTGAAACTTAGGACTAATGTTTAATTGTATTCCTCGTTTTCTTTGATTTTCCTATACTACGGTTAAAGGTTGTTTAAACCTTCTAACTGGCATGCCAATGCCTTGCCCCTCATTCCAATTACAAACCAATCTTTCTCAATCAAACAAGCACATACACTGATGCCACAACAAAATCATACAGATTTAACAACATTCTAACTGATAACCAATTTTTAAACGAACAACTTACCTCAACCGAGATAGCCTTGACAGCAACGCCCCACAACGACCACTCCAACGCAGCCCTCAACGAAGTTCCTTCAACCGTATACTAAGAAGTTAATGAAAAGTAGATGAAGGCAGCAACACTATCTAGGCTTTACCAAAATGAACATGACAATGTGAATGAAGTTCTGTGGAACTTACCTCCGACAAAGTCCCTCAACCTCCACACCACCAGCCCTCAACGAAAGAACCAACCTAGGACGAACCCTAGCCCCGGACTCCCGAAAACCACCACGCACCGTGAACCAACACCGATGGACGCACCACTGACCACCGCCGGTTACTCACCGATAAAGTGACAGACCGTGAACCAACGGAGGCAACTGTGTGAAGAGAGGGAGGATACGCCCAAAACGACGAGGCTGATGAAAATGAATTTGGGACACGAGGAACCTAATTTCTGACTTAAGTTAGTGAGGTCCTTACCGACGGCTTATAAACCTTCGGTAATTACCTCTATACCGACGGCTTCAAAGCCTTTGCTAAAAAGCCGTCTCTAAATCCCAATTTTCCAATAGTGAAATAATGTAGAATTAAAATATTAGGAGGACCCATAATTATATTTTGTAGATATACATTAAATTAATTGCAAAACATAAGAGTGAGCATGGTTACTTGCACCGCCGGTCCCTTATACTCCAACTAATTAACAGATTCTACTTAATAATAAAATGAAAGTTTTCGAAATGACTATTTATAATTAATAAAGTTATATCCCTAATCTTACAGACGAGAATGAAGGATTTGTGATGAATTGCTGAGCAAGTTAGAATACATGATCAATCAAAGCTGAATTTCATTCACTTGTTATATATTGTGATAAAACTCGGTAATATGCCAACAAAAAAAAGTTCATAGTTGAATTATTTTAAAGAGTAACTTAAAAAATAGGATGGAAAAGATAATAAATTTGCCGGATTAAATTTTTTATACCATCAATTCATTTTGGTATGTCACTCAGTTTCTTTTAATAAAAATTAATTTAAAATTTTAATTTATGTATATTATATTATATTAAAAATTTATAATTTAAATTATTAATACTTATAAATTAATTTCTAATTATTGATTATAATATAATAATTTTACATATAAAGATAATAATTATTTTAATTTTTTTAATTAAAGACATTGATTAAAATTTTAAAAATATTCATAGTATACTTTTAATATTTATAATTAAATTTTTTAAAAGGTTTTAGAAACAAATAAAAACTTGAATCAGCAGGATAAGTTAGAATTCTTAACTTTGTTTTCTTGTGACAAATCAATCCAAACCGGTCCGTTTTTAATAAACCAAGAGAAAACGGACAAAACTATTCCGTTTTGCTATTTTTACTTAAAATCCCACAAAGTTATTCTCCATAACACCAAAAACTAGGATTTAACTAAATTACATAAAAAAATTATTCTAAAAAAAGGGGTCAGAGGTTTAAAATCAAATTCAAATTAAGAATAACTGACATTATATTGTTGTTATATTCCAGTTAATAAAATATATATTTTAAATTAAATATATTATGCAAGAAATTTAAACAATGTAACAATATGTAAAAAGAATTAAAAATAAAAGAAATAAGATATTTATATGTTAAAAAAGTCATCTAGAAAGTAGAATTAAAAAAGGATCTACACAAATTTATGTCGGATTGAATAAGACAAACTTTATAAATTTTAATACAGATAAAAAAAATAAATCTCATTCACTAAAAATACAACTAAGTCATTCTTATCGATCCAGCCAAAAATACAAACAAATTTTTGTTTCTGAAAATTTTAGAAAATAAAACACCACACCCATTTTCGTTTTTGAAAAATTTAGAAGACAAAGACCCACACTAATGATATTTTACTTAAATTTTGTTTATAGTTATGATTTAGTTTTTGAAAAAAATGATTTATTTTTGAAAAACAATGATTTAATTATTGTTCAAAATGAAGAAAAACAATTTTTTAAAATAAGTTTTACTTTTGAAATTTTGATTACATATTAAAAAAATATTACGTTAAAAAAAGTTATAATTTTTTTAATTAAATAAACTATTTGTTTAACCCGCTACCGCTATCAAAACCATAATGAACTAGACAAAATAACCCATTTAGACATACTCCCATTCAAGTAAAAATCAAATATAATACTTGTAACTGTATTCCACAATGAATAATAGTAAATGCAATTCTAGATAAACTCGCAAGTAAAACATTAAAAGCAAAAACCACCCAAATACAACCATCTTCAAAGCCACTCCACTCACAAATCCGTCAATTTTACTCCTGCATTAAGCATAATCGTAAAGATTAAACAAAAATCAGAGACAGTAATTCATTCTTTGGGAAAAGAAAAAACAGGAAGAAACAATTTTGTGAATTTTTCAGGCACGTTCAGCAACAAAAAATATGACAAATATTTTATTTTCCGGATGGGAAACTAATAACTAAAGAGGAAAGGAAAGTTACGCCGGGTAGATAGAACATATTTCAGAGCAAATAATGGGAATCCTAGGACCAAATGATGAGACATCTAAAATAATTGAACATATGCATACCAACTTCACTTTCGTTAGAAAATACTGCTTTAAAAGAAGTTGGCATTTAGAAGGCATAAAAAAAGGAAGAAACATGATAGAGATTTGCTAGGAATTTACTTTATTATGTTACGGATAGAGAACTTACAGTATGGTAAGATCTTCCACTGCTGGTTATCACCTTTCTTCCACTCCCAGAGGCCTATTGTAGTGCCATCGTGCACACCTCCAGACTTCTTATCACCGCGGAAAGCATCAACATTAAGATGAATGTTATTCACCATCCTTATAGCTCTGTGCCCATCACCAAGGTCCCGGCTCTCAGTCCACAAAATAGACTCGTCAAGGTAGTCTGGATTGTAAGCTATCAGCCGAACCTACAATATTAAAAGTATAAAATAGAAAACGATATAGTTAACATTATTTCTGTAATAAAAGGGTTTAGGGGGCCAGAACCATCTTGTCTCACTTCAAGGTTCAAACCTCGTGCTTTACAAAGCACTGACGACAACATTACTTGCAGATGACAAGTCAAAGAAAGTGCACTACTAAAATATGCACACAGGATTGTTTTACTGTTGCTCTTGATTACACTTTTTATTTCTTTCTATTAACTTTGAAGTTTAACCCATTTCTGTTCACGTGAATCATGTCAGTGGAAAGAAAATAGACAAACCAACAAAAAGGTTAACCCAAGAAGTTGCATTGCAGCTACCCGAATGCAAATAGTTTCGAAATTTGCACATAAGAACAACTCACTCGGATTCATCCATCCATAAACCGCATTTTTGTTATGTATATAAGCCATTTATTGGAAACAGAAAGACTACTAAAGCAGTCAAGTTGTTACTACAGTATATACATACTCAGTAGTAACAGAAAACCAAAATCACAGACTGGTGTCCACTTGCAGTAACATACATCAACATTTAATGGGTCACAAATTTCCTGCAATCAGGAATTTAACACACGCAGTCGCAAATAATTGTAACCCGTTGGATGAAAATCAAACGGATCACATCATAACCTGTAAATAAAACTAAAATTGTGCATCTGAAATTTAATCCGTCCAATCTTCATCCACTGGTGCTTATCCCCTATTGCGCGAATGCACTGAACATAGGGATCATTCAACAAACTCACAATTCCCATGCTATACCCAATTGTAAAACCAGCATACCAATTATCAAGCACAATGACATCGAAGAAAAAGAGACACTCTGCAATGAAAGAGTAAACCTTGAGAGAAAGATCTTACTGGATGACAGCTATCAATGGAATGCTTCAAGGCCTCGCCAGTGGCCTTGTTGACCAAAGAGAAAGCAGGACACCCCTCTTCATCCTTCACCCTGGTGCTGTACTTCTCATCCTTATACCAGTGCTGCATTTCCCAAATACTCAGATAAAAAATAATTAATCCATTACAGGAAAATATCACATTTTTCGTGAACTGGGGTTGCGAGGGAGACACGTGAAGCTACCTGATACTCATTGGAGGGATCGGAGGGTGCGAGAATGACTTGGCCATGACGAATTGTCAGAGAGAAATCGGGCGCAGCCTTGGTTACAACCCTCACGGTGGGTTTGCTCCGGAGACCGGTGTTAGCCTGGTGGCTGACGTGGGTCACGGTGGTGGTGGTGCTGGAATAGTTGTGAGAAGAGAAGTGAGGAGTGCAGAAGTGGGACTCGTGAGCCACGTGGTGGACGGTGGAGGTGGTTCCAGGGGGGGGGTAATAAGCTGCAGCGGGAGCAGGGGAGTACCCGTGATCGGATTCATGGTGGTGATGAGAAGTGGGAGCTGAGTAGTTGAAATCGTGCGGCACGTGAGAGGTGTGGAACACGCTGGTCTCGGGCTGTGGGCGCGGTGGTTGAGGAGCGCCATAGAAGGGTGGGGGCGGCTGTTGGTGAGGGTTGGGGAAGGTGTTTCCCGGCGGAGGGTAAGCAGTGCGACTTTCGTCGTCGTCGTCTCTGCAGTGGTGGGTGTGGCTGAAGGGAAACAACATGGTGGATTTTGAGTTTCGGAATTGGAACAGAGAGAAGAATGCTTAGTGGTTAAGTATAGTTTGGGATGGTTTCTTCCTGCACTTCCAACCCTTTCACCTTCCAACCCTTCATCTTCCAACTCTTCACCTTCCAACCCTTTCACCTTCCAACCCTTCATCTTCCAATTAGTGAATTTGAATGGCATTCTGATTATTGTTTCGTATATTTATGTTGTTCACGTTATTTGACCCATGGTATTGGTGCATAAATGAGGAGTACTTAATCTATTTTTTTTGTATTTGCGCTGAAGCTTTTCAATTTAATATGTCATTCCAGGTTCCTTTTAGTATGCGACATAGTGGTGTTTTTATGCTATTAGTAGTTGCGTAGTTTCTTCTTCTCAATTAATATACCCCTCTTTAATTGTTATTATGTTATAAAAATATTTTTTGTATGAACTTATTAAAGCATGAGATGCAGTACTTTCTGTTTTTTTATGTCATTGTGTCTGAATCATTAAAAACGCACTCAAAAACTCTTTGAACGGACGTTAGGTATCAAGGGGAGGAGATCCGGAAATCAGATAGTGGAATGCAGGTGTCAGTAGATGAGCGGACGTTCGTTTTAAGCAAAACTGAGTTTTTTTGAAAGTTTACGTCACACTCTCTGCATGCATCTTCTTCTCCAAAACTCTCAAATTCTCATTTCTCCTTCTCTCTAAAAGCTCTCCCTTCTCTCTACCAAATATCACCTTTTCTCTTCTCCGATCACCGTTCAGGTACCGTAGAAGCTTTTCCGGCATCCAGAGCTTCAGTTTGAACCGAACGGTTTCGAGTTCTGAACTGATAAGTTCTTCTTATCCTTAGCCGTTCGTTATCTAGTACATGCAAACCAAGTTCTGGTTGCATGATTTCATCTTGTCTGAGTCATTGTTGGTATTCTGTTATTTGGTGTAGTTTGAAGAATTTTTGAACGTAAGGGTAGAAGGAATTGTAGTAGGGCGAGCCTTAATTCTGCCTCTAGGAACGTACGTTCACGCTCAGAGGTGAGGAAAACTTATTAATTTAATTTGTATGATTATTTGCTGCATGAACGTTCGTTGACTTGATGATTGAATATGAAAAATGATTATGCTATGTTATGATGCATGAAATATATGAAATTTCTATGTTTGGATGGTATGAAATATGAAAATTGATTTTGATATGAATGTATAAAGTTATGAAACTATATGTTAAGAAATGAGTTGGAATATAAATGATTCTGATATGAAATTTTCCCTATGAAAGGGTACGTTCGTCACTGAACGGTCATTGACCGTTCGGTATTTTTAGTAAACTTGGTTAGAATTGGATTCTTTCATTTGGGAAGAATCCTAGTTGAGGACGAGCGTCTACATTTTGAAATATTGTGCTTAAGCGTTTGGCCAAGCATAGTTTGTTCTTGATATTCAGTTATAAACTTAATTATACATATATGTAATTGTATATTTTCTTTTATTCTTAAACACTACTCGAAATGGTATCTTATTATATTTATCAAGCCTTCTACTATAAGTTTAGTAGTGTTCGGTCTTACACCAAGCGCTCGTACTGAATAGTGTTGGGTCTCACACCAAGCGCTCGTACTGAGTAGCTCTCGGTCTTACACCAAGTGCTCGTACTCGTTTCTTTTATAATCGATCTTGAGGAAAATAGCGTTCGTCCAACTTAAATAGAGTTTTCTCTCTACCATGTTCGGTCATTGACTGACATTCGATTTTCTTGATGTTAAACTCAAATAAGCTAAGTACTTATAAACGTTCGCTTTCTTCATGAGAATTCTTCTAAGTATTATTCTTTGAATGTCTTGAAGAGTCTATATCCATTTGGTTCCAGCCTAGAGTCTTATTACTTGACATGGTCTTTTCGGTGTTCGGTTGGAGCTCTCAGGAGTCAGTTCATCTAATTGGCTCACTTTGTAATGAACGTTCGTTCTAGTAGTTTCTGTTATATATGATTGTACCCGGGTTCCTTCTCAAACCCGATAGTAACCCTCTTGGTTTAATCCGTTTCTGGAACTGGAGATCTCTTGGTCTCTCTCCAAGTGTTCGGTCTCGTTCGAGTTCAGTGTTGAACGTTCGGTATCTGGTGTCTTTAAAAATCTTTGAACAAAGATGAAATTGAGATGATTGATAATGAAAGATGAAGAGAGTATGATATGGATGAAATGTGTTGAGTTATGGACGAGCATTCCGGGGAGGAACGACTCATGAATGAATATTGGAATTGATAAAGTATGAATATGGGCATGCTAAGCTGGCGGTTCATCCTGATGTTCCGTGAGTACTCGTCCTCACGTAGAGGAAGGTAGGTCATGTGTGGGAACGACAGGAGGTCCCAGTCCTTAGGGTTACTTTGGACAGATAGGACTAAACTCGGGTGGCAACTGTTGAGGGTATCCCAGTTATTACATCACTCGGGTGCACGAACGCCTGTAGCTACACAGATTTCATACAATCTGGACAGTCAGTCTAGTGTTAAGCTTTGTATGAACGTATGATGAAATATATCTTTGTGTTTGATTGTGTGAAAATGTATGTTTATACATGAATTAAATTACATAAGCTTACCCTGTGTTTTCCTGTCTTGTCTTGTTTTGTACGTTCGTCTTGTCATTGCAATGATCGTCCGTGTGGATGTGAGCAGAAGGAGACGAGCTGCTAGAAGAGGCGTTGAAAGAAGAAAACTTGGTCGAAGTAGAAGTGAAGACCAAACTGTAGGATTGTTCGGTCAGTAGTCTAGTTATAGTAAGGTGGTCGTTTGATCACCTTCTTTTTTGCTAAGTGTGACCGTTCTGTAGTTTCTTTTGTGAACCGTTCGGTCAAAAGTGTACAATGTTACTTTCTCGTTCTGCTTTGTAAGGCCGTTCGGTCATAACCGTACGTTCTTCTTAGTATAAGACTGATTTGTATATTATTAAATGTGATTATTCTATTATATAGTTTTAAACTGTATTTTGGGATGTTACTTATTGAATGTTGTAATGTTTTTAAATAATTGTTCCTGTTTTCAAATAATAAATTAGGACACCCTTAAATCATGAGTTTTATCTTATAATAATGCAAAGTTTTATACGTTTCAAAAAAAGATATGACTTTTATTTCTTTTATATGATATGGCTTTCTTCAGTTTCGGTTTTCTTTAATTAATATTCTATCTTTTCAATATTAATAATATAGGATATTTTAGTTTTGATTTAAGCCATTGCGGCATTGTTTTAATTGCCGTTTCAGTGTTTTTTAAACAATATGCTATTTTTTTCAATATAGAATATTTTAGTTTTAGGTTTAAGCGCGACGTCATTTTATTTGCTATAGATATTGTATATCTATTAAATATAATATTTTAAAAGGGAAATTTGATTGATTTATATAAGGTAAGATAATATATATATATATATATATATATATATATATATATATATATATATATATCATAATATTTTATATTTAGATAAAAGAAATAATAAGGTATTATTATATGTGTTTTTAGTAATAGTGTGTATTTGAATATTTTATGTATAAGTTATGGTGACTAATTTATGTGTTTTTAATTGAGTTGTTATTATTATGTTATTTGTTTAATTATTGTTTTGAGATTGGTTGTCATATGTGGGTTGCTGCTTGAATTGTGTGCCGAGAGGAACATGAGTTGGTTGAGTTGTTGTTGATGACAAAGGTTGTTTGATAAGTCATGTTAGTGGGTAGGGATGACATAAAACCCCGTATCCGTGGATACTTGCGGATAAAATATGCTATGGGTATTTAGTACCCGTGTGTAAGAGATACCCGCGGGTAATTTTGTCTTTGTCGTCAAACCCTAAATCTCAATTTTTTTCTCCTACTCTCTTTGCATTCACATTGTCGTCACAGAAGGAGAGAAAAAAAAATGAAGTTCAATCCTAGAGTTTCCTGTTCTCCACAAATCTCGTCGTCTACCATTTTCAAACCCGAAATCGTAGGCACAAGCAGTGCCAACCAGTCATCTTTGTCACGTAAATCTCGTGAGTTTGTCATCTTTCTCTCGTGCAACCTGCAAGAAAACAGAGATTCCATAACAAAATTGCAAACTTAATCGCGCCTCTCAATCGTGACTCTAGGGAACCAAAAATGCAACTTGTGTCGTCGCCACCTCCTTCGAAGGAGCCACCATGAGAGCGCCGCTGCAAAAGAGAAGGGGCAAAACCCTATCATCACGAGGGAACCTCCAACGTGGGGAAAAATTCCTGCAGCCGCCGCGAAACATCCTTGCCCTGGTCTAATTCGTAGCGCAAGCTCTCTACATTCTGGAACCCTAATTTTTTGGGTGAGAATGAGGGCTGCCACGGGCATCTTTCCCCTACTTTCTTACGACACCAGATTGGGAGGAAAAAACCACTACAACTTGAGGAAGAAACCCTAAAGAAGGGTTTAGGCTCGGCCTATTTTCAAGAAAAAAATTAATAATAAAAAAGGTGATTTGGACTTTTAGCCCGTTTTCATAAAATAAATGATTTGAACATTGACCCAATTTTGTTTCAGAAAATTATGTTTTTTTTTTCAATTTAATTTAAACATTTTTAAAAAATCATAAAATATTTTTTTTTTTAAAAAAAGAATTGCAGGTCGAAACGGGTATCCGCGGGTTGGAAAAAATCTGCGGGTTTTTTTTATGCGGGTATCCGGTGGGTAGCGGAGCGGGTACGTGTACAGTTTTAACATGCGGGTTGGGTTTGGGTATCACACTATTCGTGCCCGACCTGACCCGTTGTCATCCCTATTAGTGGGTAACTGTGAATAATATGTTTTCTTACGTACTCAATGGCTGATGACGTGAGGGAGTCCTACGTTAGTGCGTAGGCCCGTTTTTGGTGAACCGAAAAATCCTGCGTTGATGCGTAGGCCTGGTTTTGGTGAACTGGAATGTCCTATGTTGGTGCGTAGGCCCTATTTAGGTGAATAGATCGTGTTTGATGGAGTACGAAAGAAGACATATGGTGATAGTGCTTGGGAAGTGGTGGCATGGTTTGTTTGAGTGGAAGTTAGATTAACAATGTGTTAGTGTTGTGAATTTGATTTATGTATGAGTCTTATGAGTTTAGAGGTTATTTGATAAATTGTATTATTATAATTATATTGTTACATGTGATTTTGATGTTCGTTATGCCCCTTGCATTTATGGTGATGATTTTCATCAGCGATGATTGTGTTTATACAAAAACAAATAATGTTACAGAAGATATTGGTGATGATGTGTAGAGTGATAAACGAGTGAGAAATTATTAACAAAACTTTTAAATAAAACATGTTGAAGGTTTTTAGTACAATACTTCAAGTTATAATTGGATTAATTATTACTTTTGCGTATTTTATTTGATTCTTGAGAAGATAACAAACTTTTAAATTTTTTATATAGTCCGATGGTATCAAAGTCACGAATCAATGGAAGTACTTTACTTACATATTTGGCACCTGGGTTTACAACCTGCACCCCATTTCATTTTTTCTACTTCATTTCTTTATTTAGAGATATTTTTGTTCAACTCCTGTTTGTGTTGGAGGAAAAAAAATATTTATTGATTAAAATGAAGAAAAACATTTTTTTAAAATAAGTTTTACTTTTTAAATTTTGATTACATATTAAAAAAATATTAAACTAAACAAAGTTATAATATTTTTAATTAAATAAACTAATTGTTTAACCCGCTACCGCGTTGTGATCAAACCCATAATAAACTAGACCAAATAACCCATTTAGACTGCTTTACCTAAACATACTCCCATTCAAGTAAAAATTCAAATAAATACTCCCATTCAAGTAAAAATCAAATATAATACCTGTAACAAGTATTTTTTCTATCTCTATCTATCGCTTGAATTATTCATCTTATCACACGTTTCTCTCATTAACTTCTTACAACTTCTTAATAATAAACTGTATTAGTTGTGAAAAATAAAGCACATGATGAAACATTGAAAGCCCATGATGATGGTTAGCCACATTGTACTTCCAATGTTAGTTAATTAGTCATCAGTGACAGATGAAACAAAGACATATAAAGAGGCACATAAACTGTATACACCAATATTCTGTGGTCAGCATAACAAACCAGTGTCACATGTATGTAGTAGTAATAGATAAACACACTTTATTCTATTGAAAAAGCTCATTGCATGACATAGTACCAGTAAATGCACCAGATCATTCATATATTTAGATAACACTCGCAAGAAAAACATTCAAAGCACAAACCACCAAAATACAAGCGCCAATGGTCCTCTTAACTCGCATCTTCAAAGCCACTCCACTCACAATTCCGTCAATTTTACTTCTGCATTAAGCATAATCGTAAAGATTAAACAAAAATCAGAAACAGTAATTCATTCTTTAGGAACAGAAAAACAGGGAGAAACAATTTTGTGAATTTTTCAGGCACATTCAGCAACAGAAAATGACAAATATGACAAAAACGGAAGAAACATGATAGAGAACTTACAGTAAGGTAAGATCTTCCACTGCTGGTTATCACCTTTGTTCCAGTCCCAGAGGACTATTGTAGTGCCATCATGCACACCTCCAGACTTCTTATCACCGTGGAAAGCATCCACATTAAGATGAATGTTATTCACCATCCTTATAGCTCTGTGCCCATCACCAAGGTCCCGGCTCTCAGTCCACAAAATAGACTCGTCAAGGTAGTCTGGATTGTAAGCTATCAGCCGAACCTACAATATTAAAAGTATAAAATAGAAAACGATATAGTTAACATTATTTCTGTAATAAAAGGGTTTAGGGGGCCAGAACCATCTTGTCTCACTTCAAGGTTCAAACCTCGTGCTTTACAAAGCACTGACGACAACATTACTTGCAGATGACAAGTCAAAGAAAGTGCACTACTAAAATATGCACACAGGATTGTTTTACTGTTGCTCTTGATTACACTTTTTATTTCTTTCTATTAACTTTGAAGTTTAACCCATTTTTTGTTCACGTGCATCATGTCAGTGGAAAGAAAATAGACAAACCAACAAAAGGTTAACCCAAGAAGTTGCATTGCAATTACCCCAATGCAAATAGTTTCGAAATTTGCACATCAGAACAACACGCCAAAGCATCTTTATCTTAAAAGCATAAAGCTCCAACACATTCATCATTAAAGCCATTGACAAAAGGTCCTAGCTTCACCATTCTGATTTTAACGTTATTATGATCACATATTCACACTCAGTTCCATCTCATTTCCTCCTCATTTTTCTCCTGTCTCTCTCTTCACCTTCCATTAGCTCCATTTTTTTTTTCTCTTTACCACTCACTCGGATTCATCCATCCATAAACCCCATTTTTGGTATGTACATTAGCCATTTATTGGAAACAGAAAGACTACTAAAGCAGTCAAGTGTTACTACAGTATATACATATTCAGTAGTAACAGAAAACCAATATCACAGACTGGTGTCCACTTGCAGTAACATACATCAACATTCAATGGATCACACATTTCCTGCAATCAGGAATTTAACACACAGAGTCGCTAATAATTGTAACCCGTTGGATGAAAATCAAACGGATCACATCATAACCTGTAAATAAAACTAAAATTGTGCATCTGAAATTTAATCCGTCCAATCTTCATCCACTGGTGCTGATCCCCTATTGCGTGAATGCACTGAACATAGGGATCATTCAACAAACTCACAATTCCCATGCTAAAATCCCAATTGTAAAACCAGCATATCAATTATCAAGCACAATGACATCAAAGAAAAAGAGACACTCTGCAATGAAAGAGTAAACCTTGAGAGAAAGATCTTACTGGATGAGAGCTACCAATGGAATGCTTCAAGGCCTCGCCAGTGGCCTTGTTGACCAAAGAGAAAGCAGGGCACCCCTCTGCATCCTTCACCCTGGTGCTGTACTTCTCATCCTTATACCAGTGCTGCATTTCCCAAATATTCAGATAAAAAATAATTAATCCATTACAGGAAAAGATCACATTTTTCGTGAACTGGGGTTGCGAGGGAGACACGTGAAGCTACCTGATACTCATTGGAGGGATCGGAGGGTGCGAGAATGACTTGGCCATGACGAATTGTGAGAGAGAAATCGGGCGCAGCTTTGGTGACAACCCTCACGGTGGGTTTGCTCCGGAGACCGGTGTTAGTCTGGTGGCCGACGTGGGTCACGGTGGTGGTGCTGCTGGGAGAGTTGTGAGAAGAGAAATGAGGAGTGTGGTGGTGGGACTCGTGAGCCACGTGGTGGACGGTGGAGGTGGTTCCAGGAGGGGGGTAATAAGCTGGAGCGGGAGCAGGGGAGTACCCGTGGGAGAACCCATGATCGGATTCATGGTGGTGATGAGAAGTGGGAGCTGAGTAGTTGAAATCCTGAGACACGTGTCCTGGTGGCGGCACGTGAGAGGTGTGGAACACGTTGGTCTCGGGTTGAGGGGGCGGTGGTTGAGGAGCGCCATAGAAGGGTGGGGGCGGCTGTTGGTGAGGGTTGGGGAAGGTGCTTCCCGGCGGAGGGTAAGCATTGCGTCGTTCGTCGTCGTCGTCGTCTCTGCGGTGGTGGGTGTGGCCGAAGGGAAACGACATGGTGGATTTTGAGTTTCGGAATTGGAACAGGAGAAGAATGCTTAGTGGCTAAGTTTAGTTTGGTCGATACGATTGATGTTGGAAATGAAACGTGTTGGCCGGACCCACACTACATCTATTATCTATTATTATCAATAATTATTATTATTATAAAATCTTAAATTGAATAAAATAGCACTGGTAGTTGGATACGTGGCACGGTTTCAGTTCGTGTGGAGGAGATTCTCTTTTCTGCAACTTTCGATGAACTATGTCATCAGATTCTGAAAATCCGTAACATATTGAACAACAGTTACGTGTGAACCGGTAGATATACGACTTCAATAAATAATTGCTTTTGGAGTAGAAGCTATACTAAATTAAAATATTTTTAAGGTTCTTTTAATTGATTAATTACTTGGTCATAGATTATTATTTCTGATTAACAGAAATTATCGAACAGATTTATATGGTGAAAAAAAAAATTATGACCTTAACACCACTTGCAAAATGTAAAGCAGAAAATTATTTCAGCGACATATTTTATGTTTATTTAATATTTGTTATCAGTGCATTGTTTTAGTTATCAAAACAGTGCCTCTTATTATTGAAAGAGTCAAAAGCCAAACTTTTAAAGAAAGAAGTTCAGAACGTTAGTTATTAACAGAAGAGATCAATCAGAATATCAATGATAAAAATTAAATGGAAGTTTTAAAAAAAGTTTTAGTTCCTAAGAATTAATATTTTTTGAATATTAATGTAATAAAAATAATGAAACATATGAGGACTTAAATTACCTTAGATTATTACAGTGTTCTTAGTCATTACACTGAAATAATATCTTCTATATCATTAAATTTGTTACAACAATATCTCTGTTTATAACTACAACAAGAATTAATGAGGCTGCACACTAATACTGGAAACCTTACTTACATTGCAAAGCTAACAATAATTTTTAAAAATTATAGTAAAAATAAAATCTGATGTATCTATAGTGTTAATGTTACAAACAAAACATAAAGTAGACCCCTATTAGATCTTTTCACTCATTTTTGCAAACTTACAACTTTGATTTTCTTCAATTGATGCTTATCCAAGAATGCTCCAAGATTTCACAAAAGATGTTCTTGATTAAAGCTCTTAGAATGTTTTCCGTGCCTGAAAAAGGAATTAACCATATATATATATATATATATATATATATATATGTATATGTATATATGTATATGTATGTATATGTATATGTATGTATATGTATATGTATGTATATGTATATGTATGTATATGTATATGTATGTATATGTATATGTATGTATATGTATATGTATGTATATGTATATGTATGTATATGTATATGTATGTATATGTATATGTATGTATATGTATATGTATATGTATATGTATATGTATATGTATATGTATATGTATATATATGTATATGTATATATATGTATATGTATATATATGTATATGTATATATATGTATATGTATATATATATGTATATGTATATATATGTATATATATGTATATATATACATATATATATATATATGTGGAGTTTGCTAATCTGCGTACGTCTGTTTTTCAGTTGGTACATTTTAGCAATGTGTACCGGGTTTAGTAGACAAAAATATCCTTATATATCATAGATTCTAAGTTTTAAGGTTAAGGGTATTTTAATAATTTTCATTCTCAAAACTAAAAAAAACCCCCGAAATCCTTACTCACCTCTCTCATTCCTCTCAACCCTTTCTCTTTCATCTCTCTCACTCCAACCTTTTCTCTGTCATCCCTGTAGCCCCAATTGAAAAAAATCAGAAACAACACTTGTCGTTAAACAATTTGCCTTTGTAAAGAGTTGAGTCATTGACATATTCACTTCATTAAAGATCTCTTCAATTTCACCATCTTCACTAACCTCTCTAATTTCATCATCTGCATATGTTGAATCATCATCTCTAAAAAAATCCTCCAGATTACCAATTCCTTCGGATGTCATTATGCTTGTGAAAATTAGATAAAATTATATACGAAAAAAGTTATAAAATGAAAACTCATTATAAAATCATTTTTTGTAAGAAATTGTTTGACGAGTGTTTCTGAGTTTTTCCGGGCCAATTACCAATTCCTTTGATGTCATTATGCTTGTGAAAATTAGATAAAATTAGATAAGACAAATTATAAAATTAAAAACCATTATAAAATCATCTTTTGTAAGAAATTGTGTAGCAGCGAGTATTTCTTTTCCAGGCAATTACCAATTCCTTTATGCTTGTGAAAATTGGATAAAATTAGATAAGACAAAAATTATAAAATGAAAACTCATTATAAAATCATTTTTTGTAAAATTGTTTAACGTCAGTGTTTCTGATTTTTTTCAATTGGTGCTACCATAAGATGACAGAGAAAATGTTAAAGTAAGAGAGATGAAAGAGAAAGGGTTGAGAGGAACGAGGGAAGTGAGCAAGGGTTTTGAGTTTTTTTTTAGTTTTGAGAATGAAAATTATTAAAATATCCTTAACCTTAAAACTTATAATCCATGATATAGAAGGATATTTTTGTCTACTAAAACTCGGTACACATTGCTAAAATGTACCAACTGAAAAACAGGCGTACGCGCGTTAGCAAACCCCTATATATACATATATATATATATATATATATATATATATATATATATATATATATATATATATATATATGTATATATATATATATATATATATACACACACACATACATATAACATAGGCACAATATTATCAGTTTTAATCGGTTATTTCCTTAATCGATTGAGTTAAGCTTCATAGTGTGCATCATACAATTTTAATCGATTAGATAAGTTGCTTATTTAATTAAAACATACACACTACAAATGGAAACCAAGACCGCTAAAAAAGCTTAAAGTAAAACTTGTGAGACCAATCCCAACACCCAAAACCAACAACAAATCACAACCAAACAATTACAACATTTTAAGCACAACACTCATACTCACTCAAACCAAAAATTACATTTAACACATTTCTCCAAATACACGTGACAAAAAACTCTAAAACCTCAATACAAAAATGCAACCTCAAGTTAAGAACACTTACTTGAGCTAGACTCCTCAAATTGCAATTTGAACGAACAACAAACGCAAATTGAATAACAATTTCACCAATTTTGTGTACCTTTGCACGTCTCATTTGAAAGCAAAATCAATTTCCTTTCAAAGAAACAACTTTCAATTACCACGTTTCCATGTCATATTCATTTAACTTGTCACATACATGAAAAACTAATAGCTCATTCAATATTGGCTTACGTAGACATTATGTTGTTAACTATTTAGATGTTGTTAGAAAAAAGAACTAAATTGAACAAAACTTTAAAAAAATGACCACTTTGAACGTCGAAAAAAGTTGAGGACCACTTTGAACAAAAGTGACGAAAATAAAGACCAAAACAGGTATTAAGCCTGTTAAGAAGTGGAGTTTATGCCTAACTAAATCCCACAAAACCAACTTGTAAGGTGAGATTTGCACCCACTTATATATTATAAATTGGTCTTATCTCTAGTCGATGTGGAACTTTCAACACCCCCTCATGCCGAGGTATATACATCTCGAGCGTGAGACTAGACATTAATGAGTGGTCCGATAACGGCCTGATAGCGGGTGAAATAACATGCCCAACAAACAACAAATATGTCCAAGAGAGACACTAACCTGACTCTGATACCATGTTGAATATAGTGAAAAACTATGTATGCGATTGATTTCCCTTGTGTTGATTATACAGATAGAGTCCTCTATTTATAATAGAAAAAATATGGACTAAGCCCAAAATACAAATAAGAAATAATAACAAACTAACTAAAGATAAAATTTAAATATAAAATAAAGATAATATATCTAACACTCCCCCTCAAGCTATAGTACATACATATGTTCCAAGCTTGTTACTGATATAATTCATCAAGTCTTAGTGAAAATATTTGCTTCTGCACTCAAGTAATACCAAATTGATAATGATTTGCAAGACGAGATAGAAGATGAAATAGCAACCCAAAAGACTTCCCTTGAGCAACAAATCTGGGACGTTGTTCCATGTAAATCTCTTCTTGCAAATCGCTGTTGTGGAATGCATTGTTGACATCCAATGGATCAAGAGCTCATTGTTGGAGAGCCACCACGACTATAAATAAACTAACAAAAGTCATCTTTTTCCTGGGAGAAAAAAATATATGAACGGGTCAAACACAATGGTGACAAAAGGGAGGTCAAAAGAGACGACAATGGAAGAAGTCATGGATGAACAAGAGAGAGAAACTATAAAAATCCAAGATTCTTCAATTAAGGCACCTGAAAAAGGAAAAAGAGCAACCTCGATATTCTGAATAGTTGCCTGACAGGACGCTCTGAATTAGTACTAGACATGCCACCATGCGTGACGGAAAAGGAAGCAACTCTATAACTTTAAAAGGCGCTGAGAGCACGTATGAGCTCCAATGAAGGCGTCGTTAATCGCATGGTGGTCGTCTGGCCAAGACGATGAAAATCATGTGATGGCGGTAGGCGATGGCACCGTTGACCATGGTAGCGACGAGTGTAGTGGTAAAGACAACAAGAATTTTTTTCCTCAAAAGAACCTTCGACTCTAAATACCATGTTAAAAAGTGAAGTTTAAGCCCAACTCAACCTCACAAAACTGGCTTGTAAGGTGATGTTTACATCCACTTATATATTATAAATGAGCCTTATTTCTAGTCGATGTGAGACTTTCAACAAAAAAGAACACCTTACATCAACTGATTTCATGCACTAATTTTCTTATAAAAACAAACCAGAACTTAGTAAAAAAATGAACCATAAAAAATATCAACTTTTCTTCAAGCATACACTTCAAAACATCACCCAAAAAATAATACATTCAAGAGGCAAACAACCCGTGCACTTGGCCTAAAACAACGACAGTCATTTCACTAGTAAAAAATTGATTTATTACCGTGCACATTATGCATCAGTTCACCAGAACCCGAAGCATAATATTGCGCGGTGGCATTTTTGAAATTATATCGACAGTATAGGCCTCGGTTGCAACAGAACTGCGACCACATATGTCTTTCGGCCTCGATTCTAAGGGGAACCACGACCTATTCTCCCTGAAAGTTTTTGACATTCCCGCCAAGTCAGTCCTTTAATAAATTTGCAGGGGAATAGACCTCGGTTCTGAAGGGAACCACGACCTATTGTGCCTGCAAAATTCTAACATTCCCGCCAAGTTAGTCATGAAATAAACTTGGAGTCAGACCGTCAGGGAATAGGCCTCGGTTCTAGGGAACCGCGGCATATGGTCCCTGTAAAATTCTGACATTCCCGCCAAATCAGGATTTGGAGTCAGACCGTCAGGGAATAAGCCTCAGTTTTTGGGGGAACTACGACCTATTGTCCCTGCAAAATTCTGATATTCCCCACAAGGTAGTCCTGAAATATGGAATCAGATTGTTAGAGAATATACCTCGGTTCTCAGGGGAACCGCGACCTATTCCCTTATCTGAACAAATTTTAAATATTTAAGCGAATAGGCCTCGGTTAGGCGGGGAACCGCGACATAAAGGTTGATGAAAATTTCAAAATTGCCATTTCAGATCAATTTTAATTTCAGTTATGTGGGGAACCGAGGTAGTATCCCCTCTATTATCGCGGTTTTCTAATGAACCACGGTAGTAACATTTGATTAGGTTAAAAAAATATTACAGAGAGTGAACAATTTCGTCTTCCTCGAACACGAACAGTTTTCTCCAGTGATTTTCTCTGCAACTTCTTCTTACCGCCGCGATCTTTCTCCCTTCTTCCTTATTGATTCGGATTATGAAACTTACGCTTTTTATTAATTCAGATTACGAAACTTACGTTTTGTTGTATTTTTTTGTAGGTATTGCGTTTTTTCTTTTAAATTTGTTCCGTTTCAAACCGCGGGTTGTTCCATCTTCTCCATTATTGTGTGGTTTTTCGCGCTCCCAGGTTCATATTATTCTGTTTATTAATTTTCATTTTGTTAATTTTTAATTTTTTGTAGATTGAATATGAATAATTATGTATGATTGAATGTTTGTATTGATAATTTGAATGCTTATTAATTGTATGATTGTATTATTCTGTTTATTAAGTTTTATTTTGTTAATTTTTAATTTTTTGTGTGTTGAATATGAATAATTATGTATGATTGAATGTTTGAATTGATAATTTGAATGTTTATTAATTTTTTGATTGTATGATTGAATTGATTGTATGTTGAATATATTGTATAATTGTATGATTGTAATTTTGTAGAATATTTATGTATGGATCGAAATTGGATTAATTTACCACGCATTAGTGCTGAGTACGAGAGAGGGGTAAGGGAATTTATACAATTTTCGCAACGTAATGGGGGTAGAAGTGATGATGAAGTGAAGTTTAGATGTCCTTGTGTGAACTGTTTGAATGTTAGAAAGTTGAACGCAACCCAAATTAGAGAACATCTTATCTTTGATGGTTTCCTAAGATGTTATACAACATGGATATGACATGGCGAAGAAATGCAATTTTAAACTGACTCTCAAACTGAAAATGTTATTGATTCCACCATGGAAGAAGATCGACCAGATGAAGGCAAATTAGAGGACATGATCCACGATGTTGGCGTAGAAAATTTTGCCAAAGCTCATGTGTATGAGACGATGTCGACTGATGCGGAAACACTTTTGTATGTCAGTTTAACTAAGTTCACACGTTTGATAGTGGTGTTAAGGCTCATGAATTTGAAGGCGACTAATGGATGAACTGATAAGAGTTTCACAAAATTGTTGACGTTGTTGACTGAAATGCTGCCAGATGGAAATACACTACCCACTCGTAATTATGATGCGAAGAAAATTCTTTGTCCGATGGGTATGAAGTATAAAAGGATACATGCTTGTCCCAATGACTGCATTTGATATAGGAAAGAGTTTGAATTTTTGACAAAGTGTCCAAAATGTGGGTTATCCTGATACAAGTCAAAAAACAATAATGAAGATAAAGGTCAGAGAGAAAAAAATGGATCTGCTTTGAAAGTTGTTTGGTACCTTCCAATTGTGCCCAGACTTAAGCGTTTGTTTCCAAATCCAAAAGATGCTATAAACCTTAGATGACATGTAGATGAGAGAAAAATAGATGGGTTGCTTCGTCATCCAGCTGATTCAAAGCAATGGAAAAATATTGATCAACAATTCCCCTAATTTGGTAAAGAGTGTAGAAATCTTAGACATGGTTTAGCCACTAATGGAATGAACCCATTTGGTAATCTAAGTACCAATAATAGTTGTTGGCCAGTTATATTGATAATTTACAACTTATCTCCTGCATTGTGCATGAAGAGGAAGTACATGATGTTGTCTATGATGATATCTGGTCCAAAGCAGCCTGGAAATGACATAGATGTTTATCTAAGCCCACTAGTTGAAGACTTGAAGTTGTTGTGGGTGGATGAGGTTGAAATATTTGATGCATTCATATTTAGGATGAAGCACCAAATTCACTTAATGGCCTTCAAATTCATCAAAAAGTTAATAAAATACATCATGTATTTAGGAAAACATCCAAGAAGTCATCTGTAACGACCCCTTAGAAGAAGAAATCAATATTCTTTGATCTTCCATACTGGTCAAAGTTAGATGTTAGACATTGCATAGATGTGATGCATGTAGAGAAGAATGTGTGTGATAGCTTGATTGGTACACTACTAAACATTCAGGGAAAGACAAAAGATGGAGTGAATGCTTGTTTGGATTTATTTGACATGAATATCCGAAAAGAGTTGGCACCTAGAGAGATTGGTAAATGTACTTATTTTTCCCCTGCATGTTACACAATGTCTAGACAAGAGAAGATAAATTTTTGCCTTTGTTTAAAGAGTATCAAAGTACCATAAGGATACTATTCAAATATGAAGAGTTTAGTGTCAATGCAAGACTTAAAGCTTGTTGGCATGAAGTCTCACAATTGCCAAGTCTTAATGCAACAATTGTTACCGGTGGCTATTCATGGAATTTTGCCAAAAATGTTAGGCATACCATAAACAGGTTGTGTTCATTTTTCTCATCAATTTGTAGTCAAGTCATTGATCCTACAAAGTTATATGAACTTCAAGGCGAGATTGTTATCATCTTGTGTCAACTAGAGATGTTTTTCCCTCCATCTTTTTTTGACATCATGGCACATTTACTTGTTCATTTGGTTAGAGAAATGAAGTTGTGTGGATCGGTATACTTAAGATGGATGTATGCTATTAAGCGTTATATGAAAATTTTGAAAGGGTACGTTAAAAATCCATATCGTCTCGAAGGTTCAATGATTGAAAGGTTACTATTGAAGAAAGTATCGAGTTTTGTTCAGATTACATGACATCAACAAATCCAATAGGAGTTCCTCACACATCATGGTTGAATAAATGTTCTACAAGTAAAAGCATCCGAGGTGTGAATGTGGTGATAAAAGATCGCGAAGAATTGTTGCAAGCACATCTTTATATATTGAACAACATAGATGAGGTGATTCCTTTTTTGCAAGCATACAAAGCCATTGTGAAGAATAAAAATCCAAGACAATAAGAGAAATGACAGTTGATGGAGCATAACAAAACATTTATGTCTTGGTTCAAATCTGAAATTGACAAAGAGCCACATTCTTCTCAAACTTTGTTGTGGCTTGCAAATGATTTAAAATTTGATGTTGTATGTTGTACATGTTATGAAGTTAATAATTGCACATTCTATACGAAGACTTTGGATGATAAAAGCACAGTACAAAATAGTGGAGTCAGTTTAGAAGCTGAGTCGCTTCAATTTTCCATATCAAAAGATCAATCTCCTGTACTTGGATCAATGAAATATTATGGTATAATAGAAGAGATATGGGAGGTTTATTACACCAAATTTTTTGTTCCATTGTTCAAATGTCAGTGGTTTGACAATAAGAGTGGTGTGAAAATAGATGAATCAGGTATGACACTAATTGATTTTTGAAAGGTGGGTTATCGAGACGAACCGTTTATCATGGTACATATAGCATCTCAGGTTTTTTATGTAAAAGATCCTGTGTCTGACCATTAGTATGTCGCTCTTCAAGGCAAAAAACAAATTGAAGTTAACGAAGACAATCTGATTAATATTCATATTGTTGACAACCATTCATTTCAAACTACGAAAAATTTGGATGACCAACCTCTAGTTGACGATGTACATGCAATTCGGTCAGATCATAATGAGGGAATATACATATGATGAATCCATATCTTTATGTATAAATTTCAAATTTGTGTATAAGTTTTTTATTAATATTTCCTATGACTACTATTACATGTTTTGTTAAATTATATGATATTACATAAGTGTTTTATTAATATTACATGTTATTTATTTTGACAGATATATGGCTGACCATCCACATTCATCAGGGGATGAGGCTCCTCCATCCAGACCTACTAGAGGACCCACCAAAATGAAACAACTTTTGGTCAGAAAAAAGAGTGGTGAAAGAACACTCGTGAATGTTAATGTGATCACGGGTGTTTCATCTAGCCCAAATGCAGATGACTTCCGATCATACCTTGGAGTAGTGGCACGTGATAGGATTAATATTCTTATTCCATCTTTTGACCATGTGTCCGAGGTTGATCGGAACATTATATGGAACGATATATTGGTAAGTTATTAACTAATATCATTTGAATTACAGTTTGCTTATATTGATAATTTTGTACTAATACAACTTTATTATGTTTATTTCAGATGAAATTTGACATTCCAAATGTCACAACACTTAAAAATAAGTGTTTATCAATTGTTGCTGAAAACTTTCGGGGTTTTAAGAGTAAGTTGACCTCGAGATATATATTTGGAAGCAAAAAAAATAAGTCTCCATGTCAAACATATAAGGCCATTGATGAGGAGACTTGGCGCCTCTTTGTACAGAGTCAGACATCAGAGGAATGGAAGGTTAGTATAGTTGATATTATTCAATTCTTCATTAACAAATATATATCATATGAACTAATTAATTAAACATATGTGACAGGAAAAAAGAAGCAAAGCACAAAGAATAAATGCTCAAAATAAAAACCCCCACCTATTATCTTGTGGTGGGTATAGGAAGCTTGAGGAGAAAATCCTCAACCAAAAGGTAGAAGCTAGACCATCATCTGAGGGTGGTAGCCCCCAGCCTCCTTCTCCACCTTCTCGACATGAGAAATGGAAGTTGGCTCGTTTAAGATCATCGGGCGCCTACTCTTCTGACACTGCACGGGAAATATCTGAAAGAATTGTAAGTTATCACTGTTCCTAAAATAATAATAATTTCATTATACATACTAGGCTTAATACCTCTTTTGGTCCCTCTTTATAAGGGAAATGTTCAAGTCCGTCCTACTTTTTTTAAAAAGTTCAATGTGGTCCCAACTTGTGAAAAAAGTGTCCAATTTAATCCTTTTTGGTTACGGCGTCAAATTTTTAACGACGCAGCTGCCACCCTAGACAAAAGTTAATGACGTGTATAGTTTCTCTGACTGTGTGGCAACCCTAATTCCCAAATCCTAGCTTCCATGTGCCGCCAATTCCCCAATTTTGATTGCAGACACTTACCTTCGTCCCTCCCATCCTACGAGGCCCATCCTGCGAGGGGCTAGCCGAATCGTAACCCATGTTGTCGAACCAGAGCTATATGAATTATAGCCCAATTCAGCACGAACTCATCACAGCAGCTCCAAAACACAATTCCAGCAAAATCAATTTCAATTACTGCCTTCTTCTAGTGCTTCTGTGCCTCGAAAACCCTATTTAAACTTCACTAACCCTATTCCACTCTGCAATTTTTCCCTTCGTCCCCTAAAGAAAACAAAGCCTGCAAATTAGGTTTCCTCGCCGCGGACCAGATTAAGTTCAACAGAACAGAATATTGCCCTGGCCTGTTGGTGAACGAACGAAGGGTTCCAACGAATCAGCCTTTAGAGTTTATCAGAAATTTCCTAATTGAGTTGCAACTTGTTATCAGAAATATCCAAATGAAAGCCCTTTATTTTGAATTGAGTTTCATGTTGTTGATGCCGCAAGTTGTGTTATTTATTTTGAAAGTGATACCACCAGGGTGATACCCAATTTGGATTTCCAATTCCTCCAAAATGCTTATCCCCAAATCGTGATTTCTGCAACCCAAACCCTAACTCAGAATTTTTTAATCACTGCCACGTGAACTTTAATGAAAAACATTGTCATTGCCACGTTATGAAGCTAAACAGCCACGTTGCACAGATCATTCCACGCTGTCAGCTGGATCGTTAAATATTTAACGCCGTGACCAAAAAGGATTTAATTGGACACTTTTTTCACAAGTTGGGACCACATTGAACTTTTTAAAAAAGGTAGGACGGACTTGAACATTTCCCTTATAAAGAGGGACCAAAAGAAGTATTAAGCCTACATACTATCTTAAACTTTTTTAAGAATAATGGTGTTTTGTTATGTTACAGGACTCCTTGGTTGAGAAGAGCTCCCAAGGTCAATTCACCCCAGAGGGTCGTCAGGATATTCTTACCACTACAATTGGGCAACCTGAGCACCCTGAACGTGTGCGTGCTGCTGGAACTGGAGTAGGCATTCAAGATTATTTTGGGAGTTCTTCTTGTCAGACTTCATATGCATACAGCGAAGCACAAGAACAAAGGCTGACACAAGAGATCATAAATAAGCTTCGAGCGGACCTTAAGGAGGAGCTTAGGACAAAGCTTAGGGAGGAATTGTATAATGAGGTCACTACATAAGTGACTGACAGAGTTATGCGCTAGTTCCAACAGCAGAGAGTTATGGCATGCGCCTGATGCCATCTCTTGTACAGGAACATGAACATGTTGTGCCTCCCACAGGTTAAATTAATAAACATTTATGTTCAATAATTTCTATGTTTAGTATAATCTAACATTTACTCTAACAGGGAGAAGTGGGAAAGGAAGTTGTTCAGCACCAACCGTCCTAGGGGATGACATGGACGATGCTAGTCCATGTCTGCTATACATTTTATATGGTACCGGGACAATGCTGGTAGCTCGTGGAACAGTGTTTCAGACAACGATTGTTGTTCATGGTATGGAGCTATCAGAGGATGAGGTGAAGGTCTCAGTAGACGACATTATCATACCAGATGCCTCAATTCCTCTGCCTAGATGAGATTTTCATTATGGCACAGGCATTCCAGTCTTTTATCGCTTGGCCTAAACACTTGGTTGGTTCGGTTCTGACCCCCCGATATGGAATTCTACTTTACACTTCTCAATTTTAAAGTTTATATATTATTGATGTCAAAATTTATCTTATTTTTCCATGTAACAACAGACGCATGCACAGAACAAAATTCGTTTATCTGAGAATGATCCTCTTGGTGCATTGCAACAACTTGCTGACATCATTGGAAATAAGCCTTTGGAGGTTAAATATGATGCTAATGTATTTGGGAGAGGCTTTGAGGTCCCAATATACGTACATAGCCAAGATGTCAAAAAGCTTGCGTCGGGAACAGAAGAGTTGAATATTACATTAGTTCAGCTATGGATGATGTAAGTCTATGAGCAATTATTTATATAAAATTGATTTATATATCAAGTATACTTATATCAAAGGTAATTTTTTATTTCACATATATGTTTGGTGTCAGTAGCAACTTGGGGTACAATGATGTCTATGGGTTCACTGATCCCCAAGTCATTCACGAAACAAATGATTTTGATGAGATCACAACATATCTCACAAGTAGATTTGCAAGCGGGAAGAAGATACTTTTTATTCCTTATATATATGGGTAAGTGAACTTTGTTAACATAATAAAGTTCCATATGTGATTTTAATATATAATAATTAAGTTATTATGAATTTCAGGTGCCATTGGCAGCTACTTGTTATTTCTGTACAGGGACTAATGATAGTTTTTTATGACATCTTGGATTGAGTATAATTTTACTAGCTAGAGACAAACCTATCATAACTATGATGGAATGTGTCAACACAATTTTGTCCGGGTTGAAAAAATGTGTTTTTATTGGTTTTTTTTTATTATTTTTTATTATTTTATTTTACCCTTTTGTTTTATTCTATTTTTATGTATGTAGATTTTTGCTTTTAATTCAATTTCTATTTTTCTTATCTTCAATTTGTTTTAATAGAGTTAATTAATCAAAATAATTAAAAAATTGAAAAATAAAATTAAAACTGAAAATAATTAAAAAATAAAATAAAATTGAAAAAAAATAAAAATAAAAAATAGAAAACGTGGAAAAGGGCGCGTATGGGAGGCGCGTATGGGGTGAGGGGACAAGGTGGTTAAGGAGATTTTTTCCAAGATTTTTGGAGAGGGGGGACAAGGTGGTTACAGGGGAATATTTGCCAAGATTTTAGGAGGGGAGGTTGGATCAGAGAGAGAAAAAGAGGAAAAGGGGGGCACACGAGGGACGTTCATCTGGAGCGATCATCCAGTCACAGAAGCATATCCACCATTGGCACCGGAAAAGAAAGACAAAGGCCAGAGGAGGAAGGAGAGGAAGTCACCGGATTCTCGCAGCAAGCAGCAGCCTTAGAGCTCCGAGAGGTAAGCATCTTGCTCCCCTGTGTGATCATGTATGTTTACTGTATAACTGCCTTTTATGTTTATGCCATTTTGCTTATGCTATGGTGAGTCTGCCACATTCCCATTTTAGAATCTTATAGCATTCGTTTATCCTCTTCCTCTAAGCATCCATCTTCATCATTTCTTGACACTGAACCTCCAACTCCTTTCATCCATATTCAACCACTGCCACGAGACATATTAATACCCACGGCCAGTACTAACACCTCACGGTCACCACCTATCTTCACTGACTACACCATTAACTAAAAAAATCAAAATCTGTCTTCATTGCTCTGGCAACAAACAACACCAAAACAGATTCAAATCACCAAATGAGAAAACCTAAACACAGAGATAAGAGAAATTGGTAGAACAATCATCTGCCACGTCGGCAACGGTGGCTGGGAGTTCCGCCGGCGTGAGTTAGGGTCGAGCAAAGGGGGGTGCCGGTGGCGGCGTTTCTATCCCAGGCGTAAAAGGGAGACCCGTGAGGATACCTGCGAGCAGCGAAGGCATTTCCAGCATTAGCGTTTGCCGCCGGTGATGTCTCTGGTCCAGCTATAGGGCGCGGCGGTGTGGCATCGGAGGCAGCGGTGGCCGCGAACGGAGTGTAGCGTCGGTGTGTAACGCGGAGGAAGACCCTCCCTGAGAATCACTATTTATTTTAAAAGAGAAAGAATGGAGACGGTGGTGTCATGGCTGGCGGTGGTTATGGGAGCGCGAGTCGTCGCCGGCGAGCCCAAGACGTGTTCTGGTTGAAGCAACGGTGGCCGGCTCTGACGGAGATGGCAGTGAGTCGTGGTGCTGAGTAGGAGATCTTGGATCTCTGGAGAGGGCACAAGCCGGCGTGAAGGAGTGAATGAGAGTGGGAAGGTAGAACCCCTAGGAAATTCTAGGTTAGAAACCATTCAATTGGGCCAGGCCCAAAATTGAGCGTACGTCCAGGAACCTTGGGCCTTTTTTGGTGTGTTCGTTATTTAGCCTCTTATCCAAACGTCCGTTCGGACATTTCTTGGACGGACTGTTTGACAGCCATCTCCCCAACGAACGTCCGTTCGTCATTTTCGATAACGAGCGTTCGTCATTGAGCTTCATTGTCCAAACGTCCACTTGTCATTTCAACGACGAGCGTTCGTTATTAGGCTTCTCTGTCTAAACGTCCGTTCGTCATTCCAATAACGAACGTTCGTCAATAGGTTTCCCTGTCTAAACGTCCGTTCGTCATTTCAATGATGAGCGTTCCTCCTTGAGCTTTCCTGTCTACACGTTCGTTCGTTTTCAATAACGAACGTTCGTCATTTAAGCTTACCTGTCTAAACGTCCGTTCGTCATAACGAACGTTCGTCATTAGGTTTCCCTGTCTAAACGTTCGTTCGTCATTTCAATGATGAGCGTTCGTCCTTGAGCTTTCCTGTCTACACGTTCGTTCGTTTTTAATAAACGAACGTTCGTCATTTAAGCTTACCTGTCTAAACGTCCGTTCGTCATAACGAACGTTCGTCATTAGGTTTCCCTGTTTGAACGTCCGTTCGTCGTGTCAATAACGAACGTTCGTCTTTAAGCTTACATTTTTGAACGTCCGTTCGTCGTGTCAATAACGAACGTTCGTCCTTTAGCTTACATTTTTGGACGTCCGTTCGTTATTTCAATATCGAACGTTTGTCATTAAGTCACTATTTAAACGTCCGTTCAATAACGAGTGTTCGTCATTAGGCTTCCATTTATGAATGTTCGTTCATTATCTCCCCAATGAACGCTCGTCTCTCAGCCTCAATTTCTCAACGTTCGTTCGTCATGTCTTCAACGAGCGTTCGTCATTAAGCTTCCTGACCAAATGTTCGTTCATTATCTCCCCAATGAACGCTCGTCTCTCAGCCTCAATTTCTCAACGTCCGTTCGTCATGTCTTCAACGAGCGTTCGTCATTAAGCTTCCTGACCAAACGTTCGTTCATTATCTCCCCAACGAACGCTCGTCTCTCAACCTCAATTTCTCAACGTCCGTTCGTCATGTCTTCAATGAGCGTTCGTCATTCAGCCTTCGCTCCCAACGTCCGTGCATTATCTCGTCATTCATCCCACATTTTTAAACATCCGTTCGTTAGCTCTCTCGACGAACACTCGTCATTTAGTGTCCTTTACCAGTGAACGTTCGTCCTATCCCCAACGAACGCTCGTTCGGCCACTTTGATTTCTTTAGCTTATTTATTTTATTTTTATATTTTTTTTATATATATTTATTATTCTCTTATCTTATTTTGTTCTATCTAATTATTTTAGACATGTACTTATCCTGAAATATATAATATTTATAGGTTAAATGAAAGAATTTACAAGAATATTTTTAAAGGTTTAAGCACACGTGTGACCGCTCGCGTCGTCCTTGTGCTAAAAACCTCTTTTTCTTTTTTATAAAAATTATTTCAAAAATACGTTTAAAGGTTGAACACTCGTGTGATCGTTCGCATCGTCCTAGTGTTCAATACTTTTCTCTCTTATTTACGTAATATTAAACAAGGGTATGAGTGCTCGTGCGATCGTCCGCATCAGCCTAGCACTCAATATTCTCAAGTTTTCCTAAATAAGTAAATAACGGTATGAGTGCTCGTGTGATCGTCCGCATCGTCCTAGTGCTTAATATCATTATTTCTCTTTTTAAAAAATAATTAAACATATTAAAATATCGTTTTAAAGGTATGAGTACTCGTGCGACTGTTCGCGTTGGCCTAGTACTCATTACCTTCTTTTTCTCGAAAATATTAAAAACATAAAAACTCCAAAAATTAAAAAAACATCTGCTTTTCCAAACAACAAACAATCTCTTAACTAGAACTACGTAACCCTGATTTCTCATTTTGAATGAGAATACGTAGGAGCAAGGTCAATCCTTGTCGGGCCCAAAAAAACTAAAAAATATGTTTTGTTTATTTAGAATTTTATTTTAGGGGATAATTAAACATTTTGAAAACCGCGTCATATTCGTGCATTTAGTTAAAGGTACTGCCTTAGGGCAGGCGTTGTGGGGTGCTAACACCTTCCCCACGCGTAACCGACTCCCGAACCCAATCTTTGGTTTTCGTGGACCGTGCTTTATCATTTTATGGTTTTTCCGTAGTTTTCCAAAATAAACTATGGTGGCGACTCCAAATCTCTTTTCAAAACCCGTTTCTTATTTGGATCGTCGTCCCGTCGCGATTCCGGTTGCGACAGAGTGCTGCCCCTGTTTACTTAGATATTACTAAATAATATGAAAATTTAATCTTTTCGTATTATTTAAGTAAAGCTAAGTAAAGATAAAAACACTAATTTTGTCCGGGTTTCAATCATGAAAGAAAACGAACAAAATGATTCAAGTCACGATGCCAAACGACCAATGTCAAGTAAAGTATCAGTAACAAAAACTAAAACCTGGATTTGACCATTGCCTCGCAGATGGCCAAACTCGCAGAACATAAATTTAAATTCGACCATTGCCATGCAGAGGGCCGATAACAGAAAATTAAGACCTGGATTTGACCATTGCCTCGCAGAGGGCCAAAGTCACAGAACAGAAATTTAAATCCGACCATTGCCATGCAGAGGGCCGATAACAGAAATATAAGACCTGAATTTGACCATTGCCTCGCAGAGGGCCAAACTCACAGAACAGAAATTTAAATCTGACCATTGCCATGCAGAGGGCCGATAACAGAAAATTAAAACCTGGATTTGACCATTGCCTCGCAGAGGGCCAAACTCACAGAACAGAAATTTAAATCCGACCATTGCCATGCAGAGGGCCGATAACAGAAAACTAAAACCTGGATTTGACCATTGCCTCGCAGAGGGCCAAACTCACAGAACAGAAATTTAAATCCGACCATTGCCATGCAGAGGGCCGATAACAGAAAATTAAAACCTGATTTGTAGCTTTGAAAAGTTGATAAATGCCGAGTTAAACATGAAGATTTTGCAAACAATTCTCCTCGCTTCCTCTGAGATGATGTTATGTCATGATGGTGCATGAATGCATAGACACATGAGACTTTCATTTTGTTCTTTTCTTTTACTCTCGCTTTTCATCGCTTTTTTATTTCAAAATTCCATGCTTGGAATCCATTGTTAATATTGTCATCAAACACGATGTACGTTCAAAACGCATTCCTTAAAAACAACGTTGATAGGTATAGAACCCCTTGATGAGCAGGAAGAAAGTGTAACCCTGAGTTAAAATTCTTTTTATCGCTTTTTGCAATCCAAATTAACTTGAACCCTGTAGGATGTAGAAGAATGGTTATGAAAAGCAGATGAATAATGATTTTCTATGAGCAAATATTAACGTATGTGTGTCCCTCATCTGGGGGAAAGTGTTATTAACATGTTGGACTCCCATACTGCCCCAATTTTGCACAATAAGTATGCTTTGGAAAAATGAAAAGGTTTGGGTATGAAAGATTCCCCCAAATTGGATAACCTTCGATTGACAGGGAGACCCCCCTTCTTTCTTTTTTTTTTTTTTTTTTTTTTTATGAATGCATCGTTCACCACATCATTCTGTTTCAAAGTTAAATTCGTGAGAAAGATTAGGACAAACGGTTTTCAGTCAGCGTGGACTTTTATTAGCTTGTACCGTGGTTAAAGGTCAAAAGGTTTTGAAAGAAAGGATAATGAAGGCCCAAATAAGTGTTTGACGATTGAAGTCTTTAAACAAGAATCATTTGCAAGGTGCCCAGTCAACTGTCTTTAGAGATTTGAACTCCAGGCATCCTTTATTGTTGTTTTTTCTTTCTTTCCCTTTGGATCATTCTTTTTGTTGCCCCTGCTGTGGTCCTTTATGATACTTTCCTTTTCATTTTTGTTTCGTTTTTCTTTCTTCCTTTTAGAGATTTCCTCCTCAACTTTGGATGCTTATGATGTATGTTTTTAAGTTGACGTCGATATGCTAATGATTCTTGTCTAGGGTGATGAAAACAATTATGAATTTTGGCTCAAAAGGGTGCAATTGGATGAACTGCTTTTGACGATTGGATAACAAAAAATGGCCACACGTCACTCTGAATCTTGTTTGTCTGACTTTCTCTTGAATTTAAACCTGAAACAAAACTATGTAGTGCTTGACACATCCACTTCATTTTTCCTTTGCTTTGTTTCCCTTTTTTTTCTTTTCACCTCTTTTTTTTTTCGTTTTTCCTTTTTCGACATCCTCCAGGACCGAGCTCGCCAACCTGATATACCTGTGATGCTTTTATCAACACGCGTTTACTTATTTTCATTTTCATTTTCACTTGACTACTTAACAGCTCAGCGTGACATGCAATATTTCAGATGGAATGCAAACAACCAAAATATGAATGAAATCACGTGAAATTTATTTATTGAATAAAACACAGAGTACAATAAGCGTTGAAGATAATATCAACATCCCTTTAATAGCAACCACTATCACGGAATCATCATGCGTAAAACTTTTTTACTGCATCAGAATTAACTGGCAATGGTAACTCCTCTCCGTCCATTCTCGTGAGAATTAGTGCCCCACCAGAAAATGCTTTTTTCACTACAAATGGCCCTTCATAATTTGGAGTCCATTTGCCTCTATGATCCTTCTGTATGGGTAGAATCTTCTTCAACACCAGCTCACCTTCATGAAATTCTCTTGGGTGTACCTTTTTGTCAAATGCCTTCTTCATTCTTCTTTGATACAATTGTCCATGGCATACTGCTGTTAGTCTCTTTTCATCGATGAGATTGAGCTGGTCGAAACGAGCTTGAACCCACTCCGCCTCTTCTAATTGGGTTTCCATTAAAACTCGTAAGGACGGAATTTCCACTTCAAACGGAAGTACTGCCTCCATTCCATATACAAGCGAGAAAGGCGTTGCCCTAGTCGATGTTCGTACCGAAGTGCGATAACCATGTAAAGCAAAAGGAAGCATTTCATGCCAATCCTTATATGTGACCACCATCTTCTGCACAATCTTCTTGATATTTTTGTTAGCAGCCTCTACTGCCCCATTCATCTTTGGACGATAAGGAGAAGAATTAAGATGATGAATTTTGAACTCCTCACATAACTCTGTCATCATCTGGTTGTTCAAGTTAGTGGCATTATCAGTGATGATCCTGTTAGGGAGTCCGTATCTGCAAATCAACTCCCTTTTTATGAACTTGGTCACCACCTTTCTAGTCACATTAGCATAAGAAGCGGCCTCAACCCACTTGGTGAAGTTGATGAGAGGGTCGCACCTCCCACAAAAGTTGTGCATAAAAGAATGCAGTATAGTACTAGGAAGTGACTCCTAGGTCGTCTCTCAAGGACCAATTTTGGTTCAGTCTCAGATCAAACACGTAGTGGGGGGGGGGTTTTGTGATTTTTTTGTGATTGCAATTTGACTAAAAAAATGAAACCGAAAATTAAAAACAACCGAACATAAAATCATTAAAGTAAGTGAAAATATTAAATTCAACTGTCCTAAAGTGTGTAAACTAATTAAAGCATAAATCAAGTTTGGAAGAAAATGTATTTAACATTATGGAATTCAACGTAGCAGAAGTATAATTCAGCGAATGCGGTTAACCTGTTAAAATGCAACTATTGAACTAAAGAAATGAATTGCTGATTGAATACATAACAACGCATATCATTCACGGACATACCACTTAAAAGTAAATGCATGAACAATAAAGTTAAGACTGAAATGGGCCAACTGCTCCAAATGAAATCATCAATCACCGTGTGCTTCTAAAAAAAAAGAAAATGAAATGTGCTTCTGGAATAAACTTCAATCAAAAGAAACGGGTGCCTATTCTAAAGAGAATGACAAATTCTTCTCGGTTACTCCAAATGAATCAGCGGATGCGTTCCATTTTAGTCCGCGTGCACCACTTCTCCCAGCTGGAATTGACGCTACTCTTCAGCAAATAAATGCACAACTCCAGAGTGTTGTTTCCAGGACGTTCTACACAATGCACCATGCTTCCCTAAAGAAAGAAAATCTACATCCTTTGCTACTGAAAATCAACCTAGAGTCCCTGCCTCAGCCGTAGCCTCCATAGCAGAGAAGATATGTTTCTACATGGTTGCGGCTGGAGCATTCCAGAAAAAATTAAAAATCCAGGACCCTCCCCGTGCAGCTCCCCTTTTCTGGATAAAAATTCCTCTCTTTTCTAGGTTGCGGCTCTCCTCTCCGTAACCCTTCCATTCTCCAAAGCTGGACTTGTTTTTCTCTGTGTGCACCTTCCATTCTCTCCACGCACCCCTCTATTTTTTTTCTGGACCGTGTACTTGCTTCTGAACCGTGTATTTTCTGCGTGCACCGCTGCTCTCCTTGCTGGACCATGAACGTGGCAGCTGCTTCCAGATGCCACTGGACCTACCGTGTGCACCCAAGTGTGGGCCGGGTGTGCTGAACGCTAGCTGGGCCGTGGCGTGGACGTGTGCTGCTGTGTGCTGGACACACCCCCAATTAAATGGAATCCGTAAGCTGCTGTGTGGCGTGTGCAGTAATTGCCTTTTGCACATGGGCTGCACCTCATCAAATTATCTCCGTGAATATGTGCTTGACAAAATGAATTGTCATGGGCCCATCTTCCAAAACAGTGAGCTATGAAGAATAAAAGCTGCAACGTGTTCTGCAACACACCATTTACCATTAAAAATCCAAAACCTTTTCCCTGTAATTATTAATGCAAATAATTAACTCAGATAATTCAAATTAATTAAAATAAGAATTTCTGATCGGATTAAGTTCAATTCAGTAAAATGGGAAAATACTGGACAATTAAGCACAATTCCCCGATTAAATTCGGTACAATAAACTAAGTGAAGTGAATAAAATATTGACTCATCAAAATAGACCACACTTAGTCTTTTGCACTCCTGGGCAAAATCAAGACGCAGACCAGGGAACAGTTCAAAGGACATCCAGGGTATGACACAAACTTAGCACACAGAAAACAAAGACTCGCAAGGAAATAAACAAAATTTACACAGTCCTCAAGAAATCTGGACAGAGAAAAGAAGTAGACAATTCCAACACAGAATGAATCAGAGAAAGCAGATACTCATGAAATCATCCAATCAATTCAAGACATGGCAAAATGATCAATCAGCTCAAGAGGTGAATCAAAAGCAACAGAACCTCACAGATGCACTATCACTGTATCTCTCAAGTGTATAAGGTAAAGAATTTCAACTCAATGCACTCAAGAAAGCAAACAACAACAGACTTGGCAAACCTCTAATATCAACACTCAAAACATATGCATGTTCAAATCAAAAGGTCTTTTATGGGTGAAATGGGGCTAAGGACAAGGTAGGATAAATATGGATGAGAAGCTACACACCATAAGGAACAGAGGAGCAATGGGGAACAAGTATAAACACATTCAAACACACCCACAACCTCTAATTCCATCCTCTTCTTGACTCCATTATTCACATTTTTTTTTACTATTTTTCTGCTCTCTTTTTTTCTCATCCTGTCTCTTTTCTTTTCTCTCCGTTTAGGACACAACTATAGGAGACAAGATACAATTCATATTTCCAAAAACAAAACAAGAAGAGGAACCAACTAGCCAATGCATATGAATCCCCAAGAAGACCACACTTGTTCCCAAGACACTTCCAAAGCTCCAAAATTCCCTAAGGTTAAGGTAATCATGGTTTTTCACTTAGGGCTAGTGTATGAGCATTCAAAACAAAGAAATGGGGGAAAGTATAGGCTCAAAAAGGGTTTTCAAAGGATTAGAACAAGGTAAGCTTATTTGGCTAGAGAGGCTCAAGAACAAAACTGCCTTTATCACTTCCAAACATGCATATCAATCAAGAATTATCAACAAGAGTCAAGCCAAGGCATATGTGCAAGCAGTCAAGAGACATATCACACAAGAAAGAACATAAAGTGGCTCAAATCTCACACAGGGTAATTGTCACAATCAATTCAACCTCTCAAACATCATGATCATCTTCCCAAGCAGAGAAAAGCACAGATTTCAAACAAATCAGAGTATCAATGAAGTGAAAGATACATCTACAACCTAAACAAAGTCCATAAATCAAGAGAAACATGTAAAACTGTACACAAGACACGACAAAAATAACCTAGAAAAGAAAAAAAATTTAACCAAGAAAACAAAAACTAACGAAGAAAATTAAAAATCTCCCCCAATAGACCACACTTAAACTACACAGTGTCCTCAATGTGTCATAAGCATAAGATCAGAAATCATAACAGTCA
The DNA here is from genome assembly GCF_029865625.1 of Vigna umbellata. Taxonomy (NCBI): domain Eukaryota; kingdom Viridiplantae; phylum Streptophyta; class Magnoliopsida; order Fabales; family Fabaceae; genus Vigna; species Vigna umbellata. Next base: position 18,015,266 of record NC_142169.1, on the reverse strand, counting down.
ACAGATCATGGACAAGTGCAATAAAAGTAGGGAAAGGGGGAGAAGAGAGAAAGAAAACTCCCCTGATCATGGTGGCAGTTGCCAATTTTGGACTTGTAGGGAGATGTCTTCCACCAATGGATCCAGCAAAGAAGTTTTGAGGAAGAACTGCTTCATCCTCCATATTTGATCGAGCAGGGAAATGTCTTCCACAGCTGGATCTAAGAAGAAGTGATTGTTGATGAGTGGGTTCAGCAGGTGCCTATTGATCTTGAAGCTTTTGTCAGTGTCAGCACCTTTGTTGTCCACTGTGGGTGTTTGTTGATCAAATTCATTTGCACCTCCTGCAATAGGGTTAGTGCAATGTGGTTCCAAAGAAATGACATGCAGGGGTATACCACCCAATCCCAGTGTAACAGGCTGAACAACAGATAAACTCTCAGAACATGAATCAATTTCAAATTCAGAAACAATATCAACCACAGATTCGGATTCATGTTCAGTGCATGGAGAATAAACATACGAATTTGATATCAAAAATTGATTCTCATCATGCAGAGAGGAAGAATTAAAAACAGACTCATCAACAATACAATTACCAACATACCTATCAACAGCATAATCATCGACAGCATAGTCAAAATTAGGTATGTTTTCCTCCACTTCCCTAAAGATTGGAAAAGTGGTGGAAGATGAAAATTGTCTACCTGATTCAAAATTACTGCTTATACCTGCCTGGTCCTCAAAATAATCATCAGTCTCCTCAGGTGCAAGGGTAGGGACATAGGATGATGGGAAAGTAGATGGCATAGTAGTAAGCTCATGACTCTTCTCCCCATCTTCTATGTTGATGCCACTATCATCATCATCTGGAATCTGAACAGTCTGAAATGGTAACTCTGAATCTTGAGACTGTTCCTCAGTGAGTTGAGTGGCCATCTGCCCTATCTGATCAGTCATACTCTGAATGGCAGCTCCTATTTCTTGCTGGAACTGCATGTTCTCTTGCTGAAACTGAAGGTTCTGCATGGTCATCTGCTCCAACAACTCCTGCAATGTAGGCTCAGAAGTAGAAGGCTGAGGAGCTATTTGGGCAGGAGCATCATATTGCTGACTTTGGTATTGCTGGACTGGTGGAGGCATGAAAGTACTCTGGAATGGTGGTTCTTGATATTGATGCTGTGGAGCATTATACCATCCCAAAGTAGGGTCATTCCATCCAAGACCGTTGTTGTAAGCATATTGCACAAGGGAAAATTTACTCAGAAACTGATGCTCAAGATATCCCCAATCGGTAACGGATCTCAGAGGAAGAGAGTCTTTCCAATCCTTAGCTGCTCCTTGTAATGAATGCGGAAATGCGCTCAAGAAAATGTAATCAAGAGGGACATCTGGAGGCTTCATTGAAGAGCACATGATGTGGAGCTCCTCCAAATGTCTGTGTGGGCATTCTCCTGCAAAACCATGAAACTTAGGCAGCAAATGTATCAGTCCAGGGGTGAGATCGCAATGAAGATCATCCTCCTTAAGTGAAACCGGCTCACAAAGAGCACTCTCAGAAATTAGAGGATGAGTCATATTGTTCTCAACATAGAAATCAGCAGAATATGAATTACAATCAGAGTAACATGTAGAAGGAGAATCATAATCAGAGGCACTAGCAAAACAAGCAGTATTCACGAAATCAGAATAGGTAGACATGGAAAAAGAAAAATACTACAAATTACGAAACAAATAAAACACAACACCTTTATACATGCAACACGCACACACAAAACAGAACATCACATCACATCACAACACAAGACAAAACACAACACACACAAACACAACAAAAACCTAAGACCGAACCATTGGTCCCCGGCAACGGCGCCATTTTGATGAGAGGGTCGCACCTCCCACAAAAGTTGTGCATAAAAGAATGCAGTATAGTACTAGGAAGTGACTCCTAGGTCGTCTCTCAAGGACCAATTTTGGTTCAGTCTCAGATCAAACACGTAGTGGGGGGGGGGGGGGTTTGTGATTTTTTTGTGATTGCAATTTGACTAAAAAAATGAAACCGAAAATTAAAAACAACCGAACATAAAATCATTAAAGTAAGTGAAAATATTAAATTCAACTGTCCTAAAGTGTGTAAACTAATTAAAGCATAAATCAAGTTTGGAAGAAAATGTATTTAACATTATGGAATTCAACGTAGCAGAAGTATAATTCAGCGAATGCGGTTAACCTGTTAAAATGCAACTATTGAACTAAAGAAATGAATTGCTGATTGAATACATAACAACGCATATCATTCACGGACATACCACTTAAAAGTAAATGCATGAACAATAAAGTTAAGACTGAAATGGGCCAACTGCTCCAAATGAAATCATCAATCACCGTGTGCTTCTAAAAAAAAAGAAAATGAAATGTGCTTCTGGAATAAACTTCAATCAAAAGAAACGGGTGCCTATTCTAAAGAGAATGACAAATTCTTCTCGGTTACTCCAAATGAATCAGCGGATGCGTTCCATTTTAGTCCGCGTGCACCACTTCTCCCAGCTGGAATTGACGCTACTCTTCAGCAAATAAATGCACAACTCCAGAGTGTTGTTTCCAGGACGTTCTACACAATGCACCATGCTTCCCTAAAGAAAGAAAATCTACATCCTTTGCTACTGAAAATCAACCTAGAGTCCCTGCCTCAGCCGTAGCCTCCATAGCAGAGAAGATATGTTTCTACATGGTTGCGGCTGGAGCATTCCAGAAAAAATTAAAAATCCAGGACCCTCCCCGTGCAGCTCCCCTTTTCTGGATAAAAATTCCTCTCTTTTCTAGGTTGCGGCTCTCCTCTCCGTAACCCTTCCATTCTCCAAAGCTGGACTTGTTTTTCTCTGTGTGCACCTTCCATTCTCTCCACGCACCCCTCTATTTTTTTTCTGGACCGTGTACTTGCTTCTGAACCGTGTATTTTCTGCGTGCACCGCTGCTCTCCTTGCTGGACCATGAACGTGGCAGCTGCTTCCAGATGCCACTGGACCTACCGTGTGCACCCAAGTGTGGGCCGGGTGTGCTGAACGCTAGCTGGGCCGTGGCGTGGACGTGTGCTGCTGTGTGCTGGACACACCCCCAATTAAATGGAATCCGTAAGCTGTTGTGTGGCGTGTGCAGTAATTGCCTTTTGCACATGGGCTGCACCTCATCAAATTATCTCCGTGAATATGTGCTTGACAAAATGAATTGTCATGGGCCCATCTTCCAAAACAGTGAGCTATGAAGAATAAAAGCTGCAACGTGTTCTGCAACACACCATTTACCATTAAAAATCCAAAACCTTTTCCCTGTAATTATTAATGCAAATAATTAACTCAGATAATTCAAATTAATTAAAATAAGAATTTCTGATCGGATTAAGTTCAATTCAGTAAAATGGGAAAATACTGGACAATTAAGCACAATTCCCCGATTAAATTCGGTACAATAAACTAAGTGAAGTGAATAAAATATTGACTCATCAGAAGTAGTCGATTGCGACTAATATGAAACGGTGTCCATTTGACGCCCTTGGCTCTATAGCTCCGATGACATCTATTCCCCACATCGAAAAGGGCCATGGTGCAGACAACACGTTCAAGGTCGTGGGTGGAACATTGATATTACTTGCGTATACCTGGCATTTCTCACACTTTCTCACATGTGTACAACAATCATTTTCCATAGTCAACCAAAAATACCCCGCTCTCAGTATCTTCCTGGCCATTGAGTGCCCATTCATGTGCGTGCCAAATGTACCCTCATGTACTTCTTTTAGTATCAGCTCGGCTTCTTTTGCATCTACGCATCTAAGGAGAACCATATCATGATTCCTCTTATATAGAATATCCCCACTCAAAATGAAACTGCCAACCAACCTCCTTAACGCCCTTTTATCGTTTTCTGATGCCTTCTCTGGATATTCTCGGGTCCTAAGATAATGCTTGATATCAAAGTACCAAGGTTTACCATCTACCTCTTCTTCGATGAAATGACAATACGTGGCTTCGCATGACTCTTCATTTCAATCATTGGCAATTCTGCATCTTGATCAACTTCAAACATCGATGACAAGGTAGCCAATGCGTCTGCTAATTGATTATCTTCTCACGGTATATGATTAAACGTGATGGAATCGAAATACTCAATTAATCCCCTGATGTAAGCTTGGTATGGAATTAATTTAGTATCCCTAGTCTCCCATTCTCCCTTCAATTGATGGATGACCAAAGCTGAATCTCCATATACATCCAGAATTTTTGCTTTAGACTCTATTGCTGCTCGAATACCCATGGCACAGGCTTCATATTCTGCGATATTATTCGTGCAATTAAAACACAACCTTGCCGTCATTGGAATGTATTGATTCTTAGGAGAGATAAGCACTGCCCCTATTCCATGCCCCATTACATTCGAGGCCCCATCGAATAATACCGTCCAGGCTTTTTCATCTTTGTCCTCTTTGTTCTCAGCAAATAAAGCCATGATATCTTCATCAGGAAATTCAGGTTGCATTGGCTGATAATCATTAATGGGCTGATGGGCTAAATATTCCGCTAAAGCGCTACCCTTGATAGATTTCTGAGTAACATATACAATGTCATACTCCGATAGTAGCATCTGCCATCGAGCTATCCTTCCAGTGAGAGCAGGCTTTTCAAAAATATACTTGATAGGATCCATCTTGGATATCAACCAAGTAGAGTGGCTCAACATGTATTGCCTTAGACGATGAGTAGCCCACGCCAGTGCACAACAAGTTCGTTCTAACGACGAATATCGTTGTTCGCAATCTGTGAATCTTTTGCTCAAGTAATATATAGCATGCTCTCTTTTCCCGTCTTCATCATGCTGACCCAATACACAACCCATTGAATTATCCAATACGGTCAAATACAAAATGAGCGGTCTTCCTGGCATAGGTGGACGCAATACAGGAGGGTCTTGCAGGTATTGTTTGACCTTTTCAAAAGCAACTTGACAATCTTCATTCCAGACTACAGACTGATTTTTCCGTAGTAACTTGAACATTGGTTCACAAGTAGCAGTTAATTGGGAGATGAACCTAGCAATGTAGTTCAATCTTCCCAAAAAACCTCGAACCTCCTTTTCTGTTCTGGGCGCAGGCATTTCCGTTATCGCTCTTACTTTGTCAGGATCAACTTCTATCCCTCTTTGGCTGACAATAAAGCCCAACAATTTTCCAGACTTTACTCCAAACGTGCATTTGGCAGGATTTAACCTGAGTTTGTACTTTCTCAGTCTCTCAAATAATTTCCTTAGATTGAAAATATGCTCCTCTTCTGATTCCGACTTTGCAATCATGTCATCCACATAAACTTCAATTTCCTTATGCATCATATCATGAAAGAGTGTCACCATTGCCCTTTGGTATGTTGCTCCAGCATTCTTGAGTCCGAAAGACATCACCTTATAACAGAATGTTCCCCATAACGTGATAAAGGTCGTTTTTTCCATATCTTCCGGTGCCATTTTAATTTGATTATATCCCGAGAATCCATCCATGAACGAAAATAACGAAAATTTGGCCGTATTATCAACCAGAGTATCGATGTGTGGTAACGGGAAATTATCTTTCGGACTTGCACGATTCAAATCACGATAGTCAACACATATTCGAACCTTCCCATCCTTCTTAGGCACTGGTACAACATTCGCTACCCATTGTGAGTATCTTGCCACAGCCAAAAATCCTGCGTCAAATTGCTTTTGGACCTCTTCTTTAATTTTTAGTGACATTTCCGGCTTCATTCTTCTTAGTTTTTGCTTGACTGGAGGGCATTCTGGCTTGAGTGGGAGCTTATGCTGCACAATATCGGTATCCAGACCCGGCATGTCATTGTAAGACCATGCGAACACATCTTTAAACTCCTTCAATAGGGCACGCAATCTTTCCCTCACTTCCGTTTTCATACTAGTACTGATTTTCACTTCCTTTATCTCATCCTTCTCTCCCAAGTTGAGTATTTCAATCTCCTCCTGATGGGGTTTTATCTCCTTAGATTCTTGTTCCACTAATCTCAACAATTCTGGAGAGGGTTCCACATCATCTTCGAAATCATCTTCCGTATTATTGATAGGGTGCTCAAAATTAGGAACATTGATATCGTTATTTTCAAAACAATCATTGTCACATCTGCATCATTTAAATTTATGAAAAAGTATAAATAAATAAGATAAACAAAGAAAAATGCCAAATGATGATGAAATGCAACTTTATTATCACGCTGAGTGAAAAGTAAAAAAGAATCAATCCGCAAAACTTCAGTTCTAAAGCCCCAATCGAAACTATAAGCTTAATTAAAACTATTACATTTTGTTCACATTAAGCATCACAGGTAAATCCAGTATTTCCCAATTGTTGAGTTGAGTATCAGGGGAGCAAGCCCACAAAAAGCTCAAACTTTGAGACCTTTCTTCATCCTCCACCGCTGCTATCTGGTCAGTGTTGATCCATCCAGCACTGCGGAAACTTTCCTTGATGTCAACAATGTGAATTTTGCTCTCTCTGGGCCCTCGTCTTTCTGCACGGGCCAGACTGCGCTCTTTTCTTTCTTCAATCATCCTTTTCCTGTCTTCCTTGGTAGGTTTGTACCCCAAGCCATATCTGTTCTTATTTTCAACGATTTCTAGAGGGAATACTCGCCCCTGCCGATATTTGCCCAAACCTTCCCCATATATATAGCCCTCTTTTAGCATAATCTTTGCCATCATAATAGAAGCACATGATAGACGAGGATTTACTGGAAACGGTTCCACACAAGCATTTCCCACAATCTCCAACGATTGGAAGGCTGTCTCGAGAGCTTCTTCAGCTGCCTCGATGTAGCGTGTGGATGATGGCCCACTCACAAGAAGATCCTCTTCTCCTGATACTATCACCAGCTTATCTCCTATCACATACTTCAACTTCTGGTGTAGTGTAGAAGGCACAACTCCCGCCGAATGAATCCATGGGCGCCCCAATAAACAACTATAAGCTGGCAGGATATCCATAACCTGGAACGTTATTTGAAAGACACACGGGCCAACTTGCATTGGTAAATCCACCTCTCCCATCACTTCTCTTTTACTGCCATCAAACGCCCTCACAATCATTGAACTCGGCCTCATATGCATTCCTTCGCAAGGTAGCTTTTCCAAGGTTGCTTTCGGCATAACATTCAAGGAGGACCCATTGTCCACTAAAACACGCGCAATAACATGATCCAGGCATTTCACAGAGACGTGAAGAGCCTTGTGATGGAAGACCATCTAAGATGCACATTGGACCTCTTACTAGAGCCATGGCAAAGAGGATTCAAGAGGAAGAAGGACCACATACTATTTTGCTTCTATGGAAGGTTACTTATAAAAATCCTTCTTCTCTTAACTAAAGCATTTATACTTTGTTTTGTAGGAATTAATAAATCTTGGAGACTATGATTGAGCCATCCAAGAAGATAAATCAATAGATCAAGCAAAAGAGCCAAAAAGAGGTGCTTACGGCATGCACCAAGATTTTCCACGTGAAATGGGCTGATGTGGAAGGAAGCACACACCTTGCTTGATGAGCTGGAAAGAGGCATGGACCTTGCTTGATCAAAATAAATCTGAACCATTTGAATTTAGGAGGGAATTAGAATTAGAAATTAGGCTCCTCTTCAACTATAAATAAGAGGGCCTTTTCCTTGTATTGATTCACTTTTGAGCTTAGTAAATTGCTGCTGAAATTCATTGCCAGCCCTATTGCTCTTGAGTCACTAATTCTCTCTACTTTCTCTTCCCTTTCCTCTAGCTTCCTTCCATTGTAGGAAGGCCTTCTGAGCTGTGAGGTTCCCACACATACTTATTCCACTCAAATACACCAAAATCTCACCCAATTGCTACTGCATCCACTCTGCTGTATTTCATTCACTGCACCAATACTGTTTTTCATCCGCTGCATCTGTTTTGTCTGCAAGGCCAGGTCATTCAAGCATGGATAAGCTTCCATCAAGTGGTATCCAGAGCTTAGGTTCTCCACGCACCAAGGAGCTAAGCATTTCTTCTCATTCTGCAATTTAATTCTGCTGAATTCCATTTCTGTTTCTGTTTTCTGTTTCTGTTTTCTATTTCTGTTTCAGTTTTAATTTTGCTTCTGTAATTCTGTTCCAGCCTTTAATTCTGTGTTCTTACAGTGCCTTATGTCCATCTTTCATTTTAAACGGTGAATTTTATTTGTTTGAGTCATTTCTACCTTTATTTTTTTCATTTTCCAGTAATGTCATGGTCATGTCCTGTTGTGCAGTTTTTCAACTCTGTCATCAAGTATTTGATTCTGTTCTAGCTTTCATTTTCGTTTTAAGTGTGTCCTGAGCAATTGCTAGCTCTATGTTGATCATATAAAGCAATGGCAACATGTCCAGCTTTGATCATTTGAGCCAATTAGCATTGCAAATATTGATTCCAGTAGAAAAATCTGCATAAAACATCATTTCTGGATTAATTTGATATCAGCTGATGCAGTCCAGATTTCTTTATTTTCAAGCTTTGTACAAGTTTGTTTACTGTTTTTACATGTGTTTGAAGTGATAGCAACTCCTAATAATCACAGAATTGAAAAATGAGTGGTTGAGTTGCTTGAAATCTGGTTTCAAATCACTGTTACTGTTTTAATCCAAGCTTTTCACCGTGCTAAGTTTCCTTGAATTGTATAATCTGAGTTTGGTCATGCTAAGCACATTAAATCTAGCTTAGATCTGTGTTTTTACACTTCTTAGAGTCATTTCCTTTGCTGTCCAGTTTTTGATTCCATGAAAAGCTAAATTTGGTTGGTTCATTGATGGTTTTTGCTGCATAATTTGGCCATAGCAAGGGTGATTTTCGAATCCTGCTATTTCTGTGTGTTTGGACAGTTTGAACAAGTCTAAATGGATGATTAAAAGTTGCTAATACTGTTCATTTGGTCAAAATTGAAGTTATATGCAGATTGGATACTTAAACCATCAATTTTGAGTTAAAATTGGAAGTGGACCAGTGAATTTGAGTAGTAAGCATTAATTCAGTTGTTTAAGAGTTTAAACATGTTTAATATCATGAATAAAAGTTGTTTGAACATTCATCCAAGCTGCTGAAACACTGCTACTCATTTTGGGTTCCAAAACCACCATTTTAGTTCATTTTTCTAGTGCAGTTTCTGTTTTCCAGCCACTGTTTTGGTAATTTTAGTGTAAAATTCATTGCTGGATTGTGAAAAAGCTGGTTCAATGTTTAAAAATGAAAATACATGATCAAAAGAAGAAGTATCAAGTGTTAAAAAGCTGATTAGAACCAACCAATCCAGATTACAGGCCCTGAAAAATCAAAAACAAAATCTGAAATTCATTGGGGCATTTTATCAAACACTTCTGAAAATTATCAAACAGTTTGCATTTGGAATAATTTCTGAGCTGTGCTTGTGTTTTTCTTGCTTTCTTCATCCATTCTAGTGCCTTTGATAAGTTCATCTTGTGTACCTACTTTCATTTGTGTGTTGTCCAATTGTTTGTGTCTATTTTTTTGGCATCTAAAGTGTTCCATACAGCAGCCTATACTGGTGCAGTGTGCAGAAATTTGGTGCAGATTTTTAATCTATTTGGTGTGATTTTGCTGAGTTTTGGAGAGTATGTGCAAGCTGTTTGGGGCATCCAGTACCAGAATTCTTCTCCTACTTTGGTAGTCTCCTAGGAAGTGGTTTGAGCATTGAAAGTGGAGCAAGAAGGAAGACTCAACAGCAGCCCAAACACCACTGTCCAGCAGCTAAAAAACTCTGTTACAGCAGCATTTCAAACCTGGAAAAAGAGCAACTCACACCTTCATTTTGAGTAGCTTTCTGCAGCAGCAAGAAGACAAAGCTCACATTACTTCTAGGCCTCATTTCAAGTTTATTTACATCAAATATCACGGAATTTGCTGTTAGAAATTGTATATTTTTTTTCTTTGCTGTTTTTGAGCCAAGTGACTTGGAAAAATGCTCTTGAAGCAATTCCAAGTTCACAATTGAACATTGTAATAGTCCAATTTCGTTTTCTTAGTGTGGAAGTGTGTCAAGGGGCTCCAAGTGTCACTTGCACTTTCACTTAGGGCCGTCTAGCATTTACATTCTTGCATCTTTATTGCTTTCCTTAAATGTCTTGAGTAATCCTTTTGTTTTTAGGTCTCCGTGGTATTTAGGATAGCATAGCATATAGTAAACCTTTCTTTGGTTTGTAGGTTCATAACATTTAAAAAGAATTTGAAGAATTTCTACTTAGAAACTAAAGTAAAAGAACATTCTAAGGAAACTCTGGCTAAGGAAGAACTTGGTTTCTAAGCTTGTCCATTTGTGACTCACCTCTTCTTCCTGGGAGCTACTTAGAAACATCTTTTGCTTCTAGAATCTCTTTAGAAATTTTTCACCAAAAACAAAGAAAGCTTGTGAAAATCTTTTCACTTATTACTTGTCAAATATTTTGAAAACTTTGTGAAAACCTTTTCCTTTGACAAGAATGAGTCAATCAAGTGTGCAAGGAAGTTTGAAACCCAATAGTGAAATGTCTTTAAGGGAAGAATTTGAGCAAAGATTTGAACAAAGGGATAAAGAGATTAGTGAGCTCAAAGATATGATTAGTCAACTTTTGATTAATCAAGATAAAAAGAAAGAGAGGTCTTCCCATAGGAGAAGAGAAGAATCATCATCTTCTCCAAGTGAAATTGAGCAAAATAGTAGTCATCACAATGATGACCACTACCAAATGCCTCCTAGAAGACAACATAGAGTTAGAGAACATTACCCAAGAGAGCCTAAAATTGATCTACCTTCTTTTCATGGAAAGGATGATGTGGAAGAATATCTAGAGTGGGAAATGAAAGTTGAGCAATTGTTTGAGTGCCACCAAATAGATGATGAAAGGAGAGTCACCATAGCTTCTCTAAGCTTTCAAGGCTATGCCTTAATTTGGTGGACAACTTTGATCAAAGATTATAGGCTAAGACACTTACCTCCCATTAGATATTGGAATGAGTTAAGAACTGCCTTGAGGAGGAGGCATGTACCAGCCTACTATGATAGGGAGATAATGGATAAACTCCATAAACTCCAACAAAGGAACATGAGTGTTGAGGAATATAGACAAAAAATGGAGTTACTCATGTTGAGAGCTGGGATAAGAGAAGAACCTAGGATAACAATAGCTAGGTTTCAAAGTGGACTTAACTATGACATAAGAGATAGGGTTGAACTTATACCCTACAATGATCTCAATGAGTTAGTCCAACTTTGTGTGAGGGTTGAGCAACAACTAAAGAGGAAAAGCTCCACCAAGAAAGATTACCCTCATAATTCTTACCATAAGAAAGAGTATAAGAGGGAGGGTAGTCAAACCAAGCCAAGATATGAAGACAGAGAGAGAGAGAGAGGAAAAGAAAAAGTCAAAGAACCTTCAAGAGATCATAAGAGTAAGGAGACTAAGTGCTTTAGATGTGGGGAAAAAGGGCACTATGCATCTGAGTGCCGCAAT